>NC_142739.1:5999166-6153333 GCF_051943395.1 Hippocampus bargibanti
AGTGCATAAATATACATGTATCTACAACTGTGCGGAGAGCACAGTATCACAGACTTTTAGGTAAGAGTCAGAAAGACAGCGATACCTGTGGGGAAAGTGAGGGGGGCTGTACAGTGGTTGCCCGTTTAAGCTCATTATTTGTTGGGGTCGACGGACAGGGAACTTTGCTGGAGCTCTGGGACTGGTTTGGTAATCCTGCCACTGTCAAGGTGATGGGATTGGTCACTGGAAGGTTCCCTCCCGGTGCAACCTGGAAACATAGAATTGGAGACCAAATACTCATTTACTGCTACTACTCGCAGACAAGTGTTAAAAATATATATATTTAAAAAAGTGTTGAAGTATATTTTTTGTTTGGTCGTATTTTTAATCATAATTAAGTTCAGTTTTTATTGACATTGTCAGAGGTGAACAGTTAAAACTGAATTTTTCCTCATGAGATTTAATGAGAAGAATCTAGCGCTTTACCCACAATGAAAAGTGACAGCCGGCGACTCTATGATATGTAGAAATTAAATAAGTAGCTGCTGTATTTGCAATAAATGATAGCATGACATTTTAATGTATCAGAAAACGTCCAGCTCAGATGTGACAAAGGGTATTACGAATCCAAACTACCTAAGGTTTTCACTTTTGCAGTAATCCGCTTGTGCTCTGATGCAATTTCGTTGCCATGCTTTTCAACTTGAGACTTCCAAACAAGAATAACCAATGAATTAACTAACTAATTAACTAAAAACTATTACCAACAAGCGTCGAAGGAAGAGAGTCTAAACATATCAGGAGAGCACTCACTAACTGTGGGTAGTCATAAGTGGTCATAAGTGGTCATTTAACAAATGTCAGAAAGAAAGAATAGGGAATGAAACCAAAAATTCTGAAGATACAAAAAGGAGAGGAGTAGCAGTACCTTACATTGCAGGAGTTTCTGAAAAACTACAAAGAGCCCTTTGGCAACACAAAATTCCTACTTATTTCAAACCGATAAACACTTTAAGGCAAAAATTAGTACACCCAAAAGATAGGCTGCCAAATGAAAAACAAAGTAATGTAGTTTATTCAATACATTGTAAGAATGAAAATTGTAAAGAGCAGTACATTGGGGAAACTAAACAAATTCTCAAAAAAATACTATCAACGTCGCAGGGATAATACTAGTGGGCCTCAATCGGCAGTACATATGCACCTAAAAGCTAGCAACCACTCATTTGACGACAATGAGGTTAACATCTTAGCGAAAGAACATAGATGGTTTGAAAGGGGAGTAAAAGAAGCGATTTTCATAAAACAGCTGAATCCTTCTTTAAACCGATATGGTGGGGTGAGGTTCAATTTGGATCATTCGTACAACAGCCTACTTGGGCAAAATAGGATTAGGAATACTGATGAGGTAGTACCGGTGGAAGTGGGCCATTCAGGCTAGTCGTTAGACAATAGGAACCATCAATGGAGTGGCAGGGAGTAGTCCTCTGCTCCCCCCAACCTGAGAGCAGGGGCCTATCATAGCAGAGTCCGGCACCGCCATGTCTGGACAGTAAAGATATATATATATATAGGGCCGAGACTACCAGTAAGTCTTTAGTGTGCTGACGAAGTTTCTTGGATAAGTAGCGACACGTCCGACACCTTCAAAGTACAGATGACGGCTGAAGAAACTTTTTCATCGATGGACCACTCCTGTACGACTGAGAGCTTACACAGACCAATGAATTAACATTCACGCAATTGCCCCAAAGGACATTTGCTACACCTGTTGTCTTTTTGAAACAGGGTTTATATGTCATTTAAATTACATTTGGTTTTGTTCCCTCCTGCCCTTTTTGGCTTCACCTGTTCTCCATCCACGCTTCCAGTATGTTAAACAGTCACCTCCCTCAACCGTTTGTGTCCTGTCTCTGTCTTTCTTGTGGTCTGGTCTTGTCACCTTTCTTGTATTTAGATCCCTGGATTCTGTCAGTCTTTGTTGGACCATTGTGTGTGTGTGTGTGTGTGTGTGTGTGTGTGTGTGTGTGTGTGTGTGTGTGTGTGTGTGTGTGTGTGTGTGTGTGTGTGTGTGTGTGTGTGTGTGCGTGCGTGCGTGCGTGCGTGCGTGCGTGCGTGCGTGTGTGTGTGTGTGTGTGTGTGTGTGTGTGTGTGTGACGGTGTCTGTGTCTATGTATGCGTGTGCGTGCCCATGCTACTGTTAGGTTTGGTTCCGTCAGGTTTTTTTGTTACTTTGATCCATGATTTTCAGGAATTTGTGAGTATACTTTAGTTGGGTTTTTTGTGTGTTTTCCACCCCTCCCACAGCCTCTTCAGCCTGCTGCCATCGGGTAGGAGACTGCAGAGTCTCCGAGCCAAGACCAGCAGACTCAAGGACAGTTTCTGCCACCAGGCAGTCCGGAGACTCAACTCCCTCCCAGCCCTGCCCAGCCTGCCCCTTCCCACTGCCACACTCGCCGAACTCTGAGTACACCCTACATGCTGTACGATCATCCTGAACTCTATTTTTTTGTTCTTTCTCATTTTTTTCTGCAAGACCTCACTTCAACCCTTTCTTGTTGTTTGTTTTTGCAATTACGACATTACGTCACTTTATGTATGTCACTTCCTCACTTTACATATGTCACTACCTCACTTTACATACGTCACTCCCTCACTTTCCAGACGACACTACCTCACTTTACATACAGAAATTACAAGTATTGTCTGTTGTCAATTGTATGTCTTTTAGCCACGTTATAAGTGCCTTGCATGTCTTGCACGCTGGGTCCGAGAGGACATTAATTTTATTAATTAATTTGTGCTGTATGTCATGCATATTAGCGCGTTTGACAATAAAGCTGACTTTGACTTTGACTTTGAAAAAAAGAAGGTACAATACAGTGAAACTCCTTTACAGTAAAACCTGCAAATGCGAAAAATATTCTAAGTATTTTGAATCAGAATCATCAAGAATGTAAAACACGCAAGAATTTTGTCCACGGAAGTACACACTGTCATAGGATCATCATAAACAAGGACATGACAAATAAGTATGGAAGGACATTCCGTCATGCAAGTGATCCATTGTGCGGTGGTGCCACACAATGACAACTATGAGACAATGTGCCAGGTATCAGGCATAACTAAAGTGATCTGTGGTACAATACTGTACAATATTATTGTATAAGAATTGTATAGTTGGTGCAGAAAATCATTGAACCATTTTAAAGTGACCAGCACCAGTATTTGGAGTACAACAATTATTAATTTGCCGATGTCCTTAAGTGCTTTAAAGTGCCTGGTGCTGTGGAATATAAATCAATGACAGTGGTTCAAGTGAGTACAGAGCTGGAACTACAATGACTATAACATGATGTTGTTCCACAGGGTTGTGCAAAATTGCAAAGACCCACTATCCAGGTTGATTTAGGTTATTGTTTGCAAGTTAATGGCTAGAAGGAAGAATCTGTTTACGTGTCTGCTGGATTTGGTGCCCTGAGGGTAGTAGCTGAAAAAAGGTGGTGGGCAGGGTGCAGAGGGTCCTGTAAGCTCTTTCCGGCCCTTGTCTTTGTTCTTGCAGTGTGTAAGTCATCAAGAGTGGGTAAGGCGGTGCCAATGATTTTTTTCCACACATTCTAACTGTCCGCTGAAGTCGGATTTTGTCCTTTTTTGTGGCGGCCCCAAACTAAAGCGTGATGGAAGAACACAGGTTTAATTTTATGTCTGCCGCGTAGAACTGTTGTAGCACCTCCAGTGGCAGGCCATGCTTCCTCAGAAGCATCGGGAAGTACATCATCTGCTGGGCCTTTTTCAGGATGGAGTTAGTGTTGACCTCCCACGTCACGCCGTGGGAGACTGCGATTCCCAGGAACTTAAAGGTCTCGACGGTTGACACAGGGTAGTTGGTTAATGTGAAGGGCAGCTGTCGTGAAGGATGTTTTCTGAATTCCACGCTCATCTCTCCCATATTGAACGTGTTATGCTTGAGGTTGCGTTGGCTACACCAGAGCTCCAGCCGCTCCACTTCTCGTCGGTATACAGATTTGTCGCTGTTTTTGATGAGACTGATGACTGTGTTGTCATCTTCAAATTTTGAGTTTGATGGCTGGGTGTGTTGAGGTGCAATTGTTCGTGTAGAGGGAGAAGAGCAGTGGAGAAAGGATGCATCCCACTAAGGCTCCAATGTTAGTGGTGCGTGTAGATGATGTTGTTCTTTCCAGCCTCACTTGTTCTGTCTGTCCTGTCAGGAAGCTGAGGATCCAGCAGATGGTAGGGACACACTGTGCTGGAGAAGTGTGGAGGTGAAGAGGTCTTCATGCATTAAAGCCAATTCCTCTTCTCAATTACCATTGTTGCGTAATACAAAATCATTTCCTCCATCATAGCTTCGCAATGAGGTCAAACACATGGTTCACTACAACGAAAACGACCCTCAGCCTAATCAGTTTAATCCAACCTCAGCCTGCTAAAGCGACTCCTATTGGTTAGCTCGGGAACAGTAACAGCAATCACCACACTGGTTTTCACATGTTCAGTAGTACAGAAAGTTATGTCGTGTGTTATTGTTATCTCGTGGTTACAAACATCACTCGTACACTGTACAGAATGTGCTGCTTGGTGTAAAATGGTTACAAAATTGACCTTTGCAGACCAAGGCTCTTCACAAGGAGTGAAGAAAAGAAACACTTTAACACTTGAAGACAGGATAATAGTAATAAAAATTAAAGAAAAATGTAAGAAATTGATGTAAGTCAAAGTGAATGCTGTTCGTAAATTTTGCAATTTCCTTTTTTTCTCATTTTTGTCTGTCTGAAAGTGCTCTACAAATACAATTGAGTTAAGTTGAGAGAGAAGGAACACATTGGATGCATGGCTTGAAGACACCGTAAGAAAATAATATGGTATGTGGCTACTTTACATATGATTGTCTGTCATACTTAAATACGCTGTGGACACCAAACAATATGAATGAAGCATGCAATTTGTGAAAAGGCTACAAAAATACAGAGGGCACAAACAAACACCTGGCTGGCAACCAATTCAGGGTGACACCCGCCAAGTGCCCGAAGACGGCTGGGATAGGCTCCAGCACCACCCGCGACCCTAATGAGGACAAAGCGGTCTGGAAAATGAATGAATTCATCAATTTTGTTACTGTTTGTCCTCCTAAGCTCTAGGTGAGCTCAGCCGAAGCCTAGGTGAAACAAACAAACAAACAAACAAACAAACAAACAAACAAACAAACAAACAAGGTGAAACAAACACATGCACAGCATACAATGCATACACAATGCACACAATTGCATAAACAGCATAGAACAATGACCCGACACCGAATGGTTGTGCCGGGAGTCCTTTTAATTGTCACTGATTGGGAACGACCAGCACCTGCGAGGCAGCAGGCAGGGCTGACAGCGCTACCCTTGGTCGCCAATCAGAACGTGGCAGTCCGCCACAAATCGGGACGACCAGCACCTGTGCAGGTGCAGGCGGGGCCGATGGGTTCCGATGGTTGGTCGGCATCGGAACCCGCAGGTACAATAGACCGGTCTCATTTCCACGCTGTGCCTGGCAGTCAACGTCCATGTCGAGCCGATGCTTCGTCCCGTGATTGTGTGAAAAGGTTCACACTCACGTCCACGACAAACGGTGCCGCTTGCACGTCCACGTCAGGTCGAGACCTCCTTCCAGGTGGCCGTCCAGGGTGACACTGGGTGTCTGGCAGTGCACACCCACGTCCAGCCATGCTGTCGTCGTGCGTGTTGAATTGAGTCGCATTCACGACGAGCCGTGCAATGTCCACGTCCACGTCAGTCCGAGACCCCACTTACCGCTGGATCACCTAGCTGCTATGGACTGGTCTTGTTTCCCCGGTGCCGGGCAGTCGCATCCACGTTAGCCCACACCGCGTCGAGTTTGAATTGAGTCACTCGACGAGCCGTAACGTCCACGCCAACGTCCGGTCGAGACCCGTTCCCATACGGCTGTCCAGGGTGCCACTCTGCACCTGGCAGTGCAACGTCCACGTCGCGGCAGGCTGAGTCCCGTTCCCATCAGGCCGCCGCCCATCATATGCTAGAGAGGCAACGGTTGCCGTCTCGACCATCGTTTCCTGGCGAGTTGGACCTTTTGGGAGACTGTTGGGACTTCTGGAAGCAGGCCCTTGAAGGGGGGGGGGGTACTGTCATGATCTGGTTGGTGACCAACGGGTGGCGCTGTTGGCCCCACCTGCACCTGCACAGGTGCTGGTCGTCCTGATCTGTGGCGGACTGCCACGTTCGGATTGGCGACCAACGGGTAGGGCTGTCAGCCCTGCCTGCTGCCTCACAGGTGCTGGTCGTTCCCAATCAGTGACAGTTAAATGGACTCCCGGCACGACCATTCGGTGTCCGGTCATTGTATGCATTGTATGCAATTGTATGCATTGTGCGTTGTGTACGCATTGTATGTTGTGCATGTGTTTGTTTCGTCTTGGCAGACTTTTACTCTTGGTTTTTTCTTTGATACTTTGTATTTTTCTGTTCAAATGATTTTAGCGTTTTAGATTTTGTTCCTGTTGACTTTATTTTAATACAATTTCTCAAATACAACCTGCTGCTCCCTCCTGCCTGCTTTTTGGGATCCACAACTGCCATCACCACCTCGCAAACCGTGGAAGTGGATGGATGTGCTTAAAAGTTGATCACTGTGCCACCCTAATCTAAGACATGTTTTTAAAAGGTGGAAGGAAGCATGGTATGCCCAATAAGGCAAGAGCCAAAGTGTGAGGCCCAAAAATTGGGACTGTGAGACAGATATGAACCACTATTCCACTGTGTTATCTCGGTCTGTCACCAAGAATAAATACATCATCACAAAGCAAACTGCAGAATGTCATGTAGTGTCAAAGATGGTTTGCCTTAATACATCTTAATAAAGCAACACTAATTTGCTCATGTAAGCCTGATATTAAGAATGCTCATTCATATTTGTTCTCCAGACTTGACTATATTTACCCGATCACTGAACACAGAGGGCAGGTCAGGTCAGCACCAACTACACATGCTACCCGTATGTGCAGTTGCCGCTGACCTGTCTTCATCAACATACCTGTGTGAACACCAAGCCAGGCTGGCCTACAATCTGGCAAGTCTGCAAAATGGACTGTAGGCCATTGGCAGCAGAGAGCTGGTGAGCAGGTATGACAGTGATGGTTTGAGGAACTGTGTGCACAGTGCCATTAAACTGTTTCCTCCTGGCCTCCTCAACTTCTTCTGGGGTCCAGCTGACACCGTGTTTCAGTCGCTGGGCTGAGAACCACACCTGGACATAGAAGTGCATTCAATCATTTTGTGGATTAACCTTGATCTTCTTCTCCGGATGATCTTTCTCAGCAGAGATGATTCAGCAATTGCCTTATAGTAGGGATGTCCCAACCATGCATTTTTTTTAAATCATCCGAATCCGAGTTTTTGGTTTTAAATAGCTGCTGATACAAAGTCCCGATGCATAAAGAAAAACTTAGCGTGCATTAGTTTTTCTCAAATTAGGATTGCAACATACAAACAGACGTGCATCGATGAAAGGGTTTATTCAGCCGTCATTTGAAACCTTTTCACCGATGGACCACTCCTGTATGACTGAGGGCCTACAGAGACATACAGACGTGTATATATTTCAAATTGTATGTTATACTGTATGTCATTATATATGTATATTATATGAACCAATTTTACCAAATAAGAATCAATTAAATGTTTTGAAACTCTCTCAAAACACAGTTCCATAGGTTTTTTTTCTATGAAGTATTCCATTGGCCAATGTACATTTTGAACAACTCAAAGTGTGTATTGGTCCACCTACAACTTTTTTTTCCATGTCATTCTTTTTGAACTGAAACACATTATGGTTTAAAATGATCAAATCCAGGAACTCTAAGCATGATGTGAACACTTATTGAATGTTAACTTTGAACCGAATACATACATTAATATTCATGCGGAGGTTGCTTGATATAAATGCACAAGTATTTTTGGAGAACTCTTTGGGGAGGGAAATGGCACCTATTTAGTACAATTTCTCATGTAAGCTTGAAGATAGAATGAGGAAATCATCCGGTGGAGTGCATTTGATTTATTCGAAGCTCAACGACATACGCGTACAGTATTTTTAACTGCATAGGCTGAGGGGAAAAGCCGAAAGGAAAAGAAGGCTTGTAAAAGGCTAAAATTAAGAATCCAGGCAACTACATAGTTGTTGCGTACTTGCATGACATCTCACATCCAGAAACGACACTATTGGTTTTTACGATTTTCAAATGCAATCAGTAAGGAACAAGCATGCTTGTCACCAAATAATTTACATTCGTAAAACTTGTATTTGAAGTGAAGTCACTTGGACGGGTCATTGCAGTCACAAACCTGTCTGTCGCTCTTTCAACCTGTTTCACGTTCAGCGAGGAGGTTTCCTCATATCAGGGAGGGCAGACATATTTGGCAGTATCTTTCAGCTTGTCTCTACCTCCAATCGAGATTCAAAACTGGAATTCGGCCACTGCCTATAGGGGAGCTGAGCGCAGTGGGGAGACGTGCGTGTGTGTGTGTGTGTGTGTGTGTGTGTGTGTGTGTGTGTGTGTGTGTGTGTGTGTGTGTGTGCGCGCGCGTGCTCAGAGGTGCAGCTCTTACACTGAGACAAAAAAATGTTCTTTCACCAATACTGGATCTGTTGAAAAGCACGCGATTGGCCCCAATTTCTGATTACGTGATGGGATTGGGACATCCCTACCTTTTAACTACCTTAATTTGCTCTTCTGTGAACTGCGTCTGCCCTGCCTTTGTCGCTGTTTTTGATGAGACTGATGACTGTGTTGTCATCTTCAAATTTTGAGTTTGATGGCTGGGTGTGTTGAGGTGCAATTGTTCGTGTAGAGGGAGAAGAGCAGTGGAGAAAGGATGCATCCCACTAAGGCTCCAATGTTAGTGGTGCGTGTAGATGATGTTGTTCTTTCCAGCCTCACTTGTTCTGTCTGTCCTGTCAGGAAGCTGAGGATCCAGCAGATGGTAGGGACACACTGTGCTGGAGAAGTGTGGAGGTGAAGAGGTCTTCATGCATTAAAGCCAATTCCTCTTCTCAATTACCATTGTTGCGTAATACAAAATCATTTCCTCCATCATAGCTTCGCAATGAGGTCAAACACATGGTTCACTACAACGAAAACGACCCTCAGCCTAATCAGTTTAATCCAACCTCAGCCTGCTAAAGCGACTCCTATTGGTTAGCTCGGGAACAGTAACAGCAATCACCACACTGGTTTTCACATGTTCAGTAGTACAGAAAGTTATGTCGTGTGTTATTGTTATCTCGTGGTTACAAACATCACTCGTACACTGTACAGAATGTGCTGCTTGGTGTAAAATGGTTACAAAATTGACCTTTGCAGACCAAGGCTCTTCACAAGGAGTGAAGAAAAGAAACACTTTAACACTTGAAGACAGGATAATAGTAATAAAAATTAAAGAAAAATGTAAGAAATTGATGTAAGTCAAAGTGAATGCTGTTCGTAAATTTTGCAATTTCCTTTTTTTCTCATTTTTGTCTGTCTGAAAGTGCTCTACAAATACAATTGAGTTAAGTTGAGAGAGAAGGAACACATTGGATGCATGGCTTGAAGACACCGTAAGAAAATAATATGGTATGTGGCTACTTTACATATGATTGTCTGTCATACTTAAATACGCTGTGGACACCAAACAATATGAATGAAGCATGCAATTTGTGAAAAGGCTACAAAAATACAGAGGGCACAAACAAACACCTGGCTGGCAACCAATTCAGGGTGACACCCGCCAAGTGCCCGAAGACGGCTGGGATAGGCTCCAGCACCACCCGCGACCCTAATGAGGACAAAGCGGTCTGGAAAATGAATGAATTCATCAATTTTGTTACTGTTTGTCCTCCTAAGCTCTAGGTGAGCTCAGCCGAAGCCTAGGTGAAACAAACAAACAAACAAACAAACAAACAAACAAACAAACAAACAAACAAGGTGAAACAAACACATGCACAGCATACAATGCATACACAATGCACACAATTGCATAAACAGCATAGAACAATGACCCGACACCGAATGGTTGTGCCGGGAGTCCTTTTAATTGTCACTGATTGGGAACGACCAGCACCTGCGAGGCAGCAGGCAGGGCTGACAGCGCTACCCTTGGTCGCCAATCAGAACGTGGCAGTCCGCCACAAATCGGGACGACCAGCACCTGTGCAGGTGCAGGCGGGGCCGATGGGTTCCGATGGTTGGTCGGCATCGGAACCCGCAGGTACAATAGACCGGTCTCATTTCCACGCTGTGCCTGGCAGTCAACGTCCATGTCGAGCCGATGCTTCGTCCCGTGATTGTGTGAAAAGGTTCACACTCACGTCCACGACAAACGGTGCCGCTTGCACGTCCACGTCAGGTCGAGACCTCCTTCCAGGTGGCCGTCCAGGGTGACACTGGGTGTCTGGCAGTGCACACCCACGTCCAGCCATGCTGTCGTCGTGCGTGTTGAATTGAGTCGCATTCACGACGAGCCGTGCAATGTCCACGTCCACGTCAGTCCGAGACCCCACTTACAGGTGCTGGTCGTTCCCAATCAGTGACAGTTAAATGGACTCCCGGCACGACCATTCGGTGTCCGGTCATTGTATGCATTGTATGCAATTGTATGCATTGTGCATTGTGTATGCATTGTATGTTGTGCATGTGTTTGTTTCGTCTTGGCAGACTTTTACTCTTGTTTTTTTCTTTGATACTTTGTATTTTTCTGTTCAAATGATTTTAGCGTTTTAGATTTTGTTCCTGTTGACTTTATTTTAATACAATTTCTCAAATACAACCTGCTGCTCCCTCCTGCCTGCTTTTTGGGATCCACAACTGCCATCACCACCTCGCAAACCGTGGAAGTGGATGGATGTGCTTACAAGTTGATCACTGTGCCACCCTAATCTAAGACATGTTTTTAAAAGGTGGAAGGAAGCATGGTATGCCCAATAAGGCAAGAGCCAAAGTGTGAGCCCCAAAAATTGGGACTGTGAGACAGATATGAACCACTATTCCACTGTGTTATCTCGGTCTGTCACCAAGAATAAATACATCATCACAAAGCAAACTGCAGAATGTCATGTAGTGTCAAAGATGGTTTGCCTTAATACATCTTAATAAAGCAACACTAATTTGCTTATGTAAGCCTGATATTAAGAATGCTCATTCATATTTGTTCTCCAGACTTGACTATATTTACCCGATCACTGAACACAGAGGGCAGGTCAGGTCAGCCCCAACTACACATGCTACCCGTATGTGCAGTTGCCGCTGACCTGTCTTCATCAACATACCTGTGTGAACACCAAGCCAGGCTGGCCTACAATCTGGCAAGTCTGCAAAATGGACTGTAGGCCATTGGCAGCAGAGAGCTGGTGAGCAGGTATGACAGTGATGGTTTGAGGAACTGTGTGCACAGTGCCATTAAACTGTTTCCTCCTGGCCTCCTCAACTTCTTCTGGGGTCCAGCTGACACCGTGTTTCAGTCGCTGGGCTGAGAACCACACCTGGACATAGAAGTGCATTCAATCATTTTGTGGATTAACCTTGATCTTCTTCTCCGGATGATCTTTCTCAGCAGAGATGATTCAGCAATTGCCTTATAGTAGGGATGTCCCAACCATGCATTTTTTTTAAATCATCCGAATCCGAGTTTTTGGTTTTAAATAGCTGCTGATACAAAGTCCCGATGCATAAAGAAAAACTTAGCGTGCATTAGTTTTTCTCAAGTTAGGATTGCAACATACAAACAGACGTGCATCGATGAAAGGGTTTATTCAGCCGTCATTTGAAACCTTTTCACCGATGGACCACTCCTGTATGACTGAGAGCCTACAGAGACATACAGACGTGTATATATTTCAAATTGTATGTTATACTGTATGTCATTATATATGTATATTATATGAACCAATTTTACCAAATAAGAATCAATTAAATGTTTTGAAACTCTCTCAAAACACAGTTCCATAGGTTTTTTTTCTATGAAGTATTCCATTGGCCGATGTACATTTTGAACAACTCAAAGTGTGTATTGGTCCACCTACAACTTTTTTTTCCATGTCATTCTTTTTGAACTGAAACACATTATGGTTTAAAATGATCAAATCCAGGAACTCTAAGCATGATGTGAACACTTATTGAATGTTAACTTTGAACCGAATACATACATTAATATTCATGCGGAGGTTGCTTGATATAAATGTACAAGTATTTTTGGAGAACTCTTTGGGGAGGGAAATGGCACCTATTTAGTACAATTTCTCATGTAAGCTTGAAGATAGAATGAGGAAATCATCCGGTGGAGTGCATTTGATTTATTCGAAGCTCAACGACATACGCGTACAGCATTTTTAACTGCATAGGCTGAGGGGAAAAGCCGAAAGGAAAAGAAGGCTTGTAAAAGGCTAAAATTAAGAATCCAGGCAACTACATAGTTGTTGCGTACTTGCATGACATCTCACATCCAGAAACGACACTATTGGTTTTTACGATTTTCAAATGCAATCAGTAAGGAACAAGCATGCTTGTCACCAAATAATTTACATTCGTAAAACTTGTATTTGAAGTGAAGTCACTTGGACGGGTCATTGCAGTCACAAACCTGTCTGTCGCTCTTTCAACCTGTTTCACGTTCAGCGAGGAGGTTTCCTCATATCAGGGAGGGCAGACATATTTGGCAGTATCTTTCAGCTTGTCTCTACCTCCAATCTAGATTCAAAACCGCCATTCGGCCACTGCCTATAGGGGAGCTGAGCGCAGTGGGGAGACGTGCGTGTGTGTGTGTGTGCGTGTGCGTGTGTGTGTGTGTGTGTGTGCGCGCGCGTGCTCAGAGGTGCAGCTCTTACACTGAGACAAAAAAATGTTCTTTCACCAATACTGGATCTGTTGAAAAGCACGCGATTGGCCCCAATTTCTGATTACGTGATGGGATTGGGACATCCCTACCTTTTAACTACCTTAATTTGCTCTTCTGTGAACTGCGTCTGCCCTGCCAAACTGCTGATCTCAGCCATGGAGGGATAGGGAAACTTCTTGTAGATACTACCCAATAGAGGGTTGATGTCCATAGCTGCACTATAAGAGGGAATGCTGCTGAGAGGAATCAGCAATTGGGGTTGAGTTGATGTATTCTGCTGGGCCTGGAAAGCAGAAAGTACCTGAACAAAATAAGGAGGAGGAGTTACAATGCCACAAAACAAAAACATGTTTGGATGTTTGGACGTGTTTTGGACGTGTTGGGATGTTTTGGCGACTGCAAGGTATAAAACATGTATACAATCTATTACTAAAACATGTTCACACACTACCTGTGCCAGGCCAGGAGGAATAACAGTGGGATTTAGTATTGATGACTTCCTTGGCTGCTCCAAGGATTGGCTGACCAATTTTCCTACTCCAAGCTTCATGGAGTCATGAAGGAGCATCTCTAGAGAGGTTGTTGGTCCCAGAGGAGCTTCAATTGGCTGCTGCTCCGCTTCTAACTTGCCTTCGCCGCCCCCTTGAAAATATTCCACGGTTTCATCTGAAGTTTTAAGAGACACGGAAATCCTTTTGGGTTCAGATTTTGTCTTCATCCTCATGATTGGGGTCTTGCTTAGTGAGATGGCACCAGCACTAGTGGCATCGGCTCCGACTTCCTTGAGTGCATCACAATACTGATCCTTGCTCAGCTGGTCACAACCCTGACTCTCAGGGGGGGTCGCAGAGCTACAGTTTATAGATGGACTGAGTACCTCCAGGCTGTTGGACTCACCTACAAAGACAGACATGAGTTGAAACAATGAGGTCATGTTCAAAGAGGGTTTTGAGGTGACGAAGCAGGGCAGAATGGGCCAAAGCGCTTTTACCCGTATCTGGTGGTGTGGGAACAACCACAACTGTTTGATCCAGCTCCAATGACGTTTGGACTTCATCTACTGTCCCATCCAAACACTCTACTTTCGTTGTCCTTTCAGCTGTTGCTTCCAACTCATCAGAGGGTAGCACCATGCAAGGCGTGGTGGATTTTCGGCGGCTCGACATTGTCAAAAGTTGTTCTACTCAGGTAAAAGACAGTCTGAGACAGAATCGTCCAGTCTCACATGTCTCAAGATCCTGTGCTCACGTAGCAAGACACCTTCAATTTCTGGTGGAAGAAATTTGTCAGAAAAGGTTTGTTAGTCCTGTTTGGATGATTTAATTTTACTGTTCATATAATTTTACATCCATCCATTTTCTAATCCGCCAATGCTAACATGGGTGGGCGCCGTGTGTTCTGGAGACGATCCCATGTGTATTCGGGCAGTAGGCGGGGTACATACTGCATTGGTTGCAGAGAACACATACACACACTCACAATCACAATTACACCTCGGGACAATTTAGAGGGTTTAACCGAAACCAAGGGGTTCGACAGATGTCTTGGATGTTCACACGGACCCAATTCAACATGTCAATAAATTACACCGACTGCAGATTATTACATATTACATATATATTACACCACTTGTCCAATCAGTGCTGCGGGAAATTCAGTTCAATAGTCACCGTGTGAATGTCATGATAGTATATAGTGCATTTTATTTTTTTTGAAATTTGTTAATGGTAACTATTGTCAAGGGAAAAAATGTGGTCGGACGAATATGTATAACATGGATTGTCATGCATCACGGAATGTGACGGGACTCAGCGTCTTATCTGCATGATTCGTTATGCCGAGATGAGCAACTCTCGTCTCATACCAGCAAAACGTCTTGAATCCTATTTTTATGTTTTACCGATGAAGGGTTTGATGGATGTGCGAATGAACTGGTTGGGTTTGTTACCTCCAACAAGGCAAATAATCACTGATTTAGCGCATTGATGCCAAACTCCGGTCGTGGAGGGCCGCCATTTTGCATTCTTTCTATCTCTCTGTTGCAACACACCTGCAGAAGCCATGATATTGATTCTGTCCATTTGAATCGGGAGTAATGCAACACAGAGAGATGGAAAACGTGCAGTACAGGAGCCAACCAGTTTGACACCTATGATTCAGAGTTTGCAATTTACATGCATGTTTTAGATAGTGGGAGGAAATTGGTGGACCCGAAGAAACTCACACAGAAATGGGGACAACATGCAAACTCCACACAGGGATCAAACCCTGCACACTGACAAATACTTTTTGAATCTAACCACCCACTACAACACAGACTATGAGTTATCAGAACCCTCCAGCATAGGGCTAAACTATTACCAACAATCGTCGAAGGTAGAGAAAAGGAGTCAAAGCATGTCAGGAGTGCACTCACAAACTGTGGTTACCCTCAGTGGTCTTTAATTAACAAAGAATAGCGAATGAAACCCAAAATCCAGAAGATACTAAAAGGAAAGGAGCAGCAGTTCCTAACATTGCACGAGTTTCTGAAAAACTACAAAGGGTCCTTTGGCAACAGAATATTCCTACTTATTTCAAACCGAGGGTGGCCCGGTAGCCGAGTGGTTAGCACACCGGTTTCACAGTGCAGAGGTCGCCGGTTCGCGTCCCGGTCCTGCCTCCCTGTGTGGAGTTTGCATGTTCCCCCCGGACCCGCGTGGGTTTTCTCCAGGTCCTCCGGTTTCCTCCCACACTCCAAAAACATGCATGGCAGGCAGATTGACCACTCCAAATTGTCCGTAGGTGTGAGTGTGAGAGTGACTGTTGTATGTCTTTGTGTGCCCTGCGATTGGCTGGCAACCAATTCAGGGTGTCCCCCGCCTCGTGCCCGAAGACAGCTGAGATAGGCTCCAGCAACCCCCGCGACCCTAATGAGGAATAAGCGGTACGGAAAATGAGATGAGATGAGATTTCAAACCGATAAACACTTTCAGACAAAAAATCCATCTAAAAGATAGGATGCGAAATGAAAAAAGTCTTCTTCTTTTCCTTTCGGCTTTTCCCCTCACGGGTCGCCACAGCGAATCAATGTCCTCCATCTATCCTGGTTTTGTGCATCCTCTTCATTGCTCTGGACAGTTGACCCCAAGTACTTAAAATCCTCCACCTTCTTTATCACTTCTCCCTGTAGCATCACTCTTGCACTTGGATCCCTCTCATTCAAACACATATATTCCGTCTTGCTGCGACTGATCTTCATTCCTCTCCTTTCCAGGGCATATCTCCACATCTCTAGTTTCTCCGCCACCTGTTCTCGCTACAGATCACAATGTCATCTGCAAACATCATGGTCCAAGGAGATTCTTGTCTAACATCGTCTGTCAGCCTATCCATCACCATAGCGAACAAGAAGGGGCTCAGAGCTGACCCCTGGTGGAGTCCCACCTCCACCTTGAATTCCTCAGTCACACCGACAGCACACCTCACAACTGTCTTACAGTCATGATACATGTCTTGCACTGCTCTGACATACTTTTCCGTCACTCCAGACTTCCTCATGCAATGCCATAGCTCTTCTCTGGGCACCCTGTCATACGCTTTCTCCAGATCTACAAAGACACAATGCAATTCCTTCTGACCTTCTCTGTACTTCTCTATCAGCATTCTTAAAGCAAACACTGCATCTGTCGTACTCTTTTTTTCTTTTGCATGAAGCCATACTGCTGCTCACAAATGTTCACTTCTGCTCTTAGTCTAGCTTCAACTACACTTTCCCAGAGTTTCATTGTGTGGCTCATCAACTTTATTCCTCTGTAGTTAGTACAACTCTTCACATCTCCTTTGTTCTTAAAAATGGCCCATTATCTGTTGTGATAGTGTCAGGCAGACCCCATCGTGCGAAAAGAGAAGATAGGAAGTCTGTGACGACTTTGGTTGTGACTGACCCGGCCGGCAAGACCTCAGGCCACTTCGAGTGGAGGTCGTATGCTACCAGGAGGAATCGCTGGTGTTGAGGCATGGCATGGAGCTCACCGCAAATGACAACCTGGATTTGATTCCATGGGCGGGTCGGCCATGAAACGGGCTGCAACGGGCAAGCGGGGGGTTGGCCAGTCTTGCCGCTTGCGAGGCATGCTGAACAGTCCTTGACCATAGTTTCCACATCTCTGTCTATACCTGGCCACCAGACTAGGCCCCTACAGCGTTGCTTGACCCTCACAATACCCAGATGTCCCTCATGAACCATGGTCAGGATGTGGGGCCTCAAGGTGAGGGGAACCACAGTACAAAGGCCCCGAGCCACACAGACGTCGTTCCAACATGAGAGCTCACCCTTGACCCGGTGGAAGGGTGCAAGTTCCTCAGGGACCTTCGTGGGCCAGCCCTCTCGAATGAAAGTCCGGAGCTTTGTCAGTGTTGGGTCTTCCGTGGATGCTGCCTGCAGTTCTTGCAGTGACAGTCGATTGGAGGGGCGTCTGGAGCATTAGGATCAAACCGCGTTCAAAGGAATCCTGTTGAGTGTCCGATGTAGGGCTTGGGGTGGCACAGGAAAGTAAATCCGCCACCACATTGTCTCTTCCTGGTGTGAACTGGGTGGAGAAATTGTAATCCTGCAATCTCTCAGTCCACCTATACAACCGCAGCGGCTTATGCCCTGGCTCGGTTGTTGCCAACAAGGCTGTGAGAGCCTTGTGGTCAGTGCGGAGTGTAAAGTGACGGCGATACAGGTACATGTGCCACCTTTCACATGCCCACACACAGGCTAGGGCCTCCCTCTCCCCGACCGAGTACTTTTGCTCAGTTGAAGTGAGCGACCTCCACGCGAAGGCTATCGGGCGCTCCGTCCCGTGATGGAGCTGGGACAGCACAGCCCCAACCGAAGTGTTGGATGCGTCACAAGTTACGAATGTTCGGCTGTCTAGGTCAAAATGGGCGAGTACTGGTGGGGAGGTGAGCTGTGTCTTGAGTCGGCGAACAGCTGCAGAGCATGCTGGTGTCCATGACCAAAGGGTGTTCTGCTTTAGGAGGGCCGGAAGTGGCGTGGTCGTGTCGGAGTAGTTCGGGAAGAAACGCAAGTAGAAGGCTGTCATGCCCAGAAAAGAGGACAATTCTGCGGGGCATGAGGGTTCTGGCAGGTGCAGTATTGCTTCTACGTTTGAGTGTATTGGACTCAGGCCATCGGCGGTCAGGCGAAAACCCACAAACTCAATAGCCGATGCCGAAAAGATGCACTTCTCCCCATTTAGGGTGAGGTTGTGGCGAGCCAGCACATCCATCACCTTGGCGAGGTGGCCGTCATGTTGGTCACCCGATGCACCATGCACTACGATGTCATCCAGGTACACGACCACACCTGGGATGCCTGCAAAGATGGTGGCCATGATCTTTTGAAAGCAGCTGGGGGCAGAGCTGAGGCCAAAAGGCATCCGTGTGTAACGGAAAACCCCCATGTGCGTTACAAAGGCTGTAAGGTTGCGACTGTCTGGGTGCAGGGGAACCTGGAGGTAGCCTTGGCGCAGGTCCAGCTTTGTGAACACAGTTGATCCATGGAACTTGGCAGCTAACTCCTCTGCTGTGGGCAGTGGGTATTTGTCGGGGATCACTGCCTTGTTAATCCTTCTGAGGTCGACGCAGGGCCGCAAACCGCCTGTCTTTTTTTTCGCCGCCACCAGGTTTGAAATCCAAGGGGATGCGTCAATCCGCTCGATGATCCCAGCGTCAAGGAGTTTCTTTAACTCGGCTGCAATGTCGTCACGCAGCGCGAGGGGCAAACGGCGAAGGGGCTGGATCACGGGGGCCACGGTAGGGTCAAGAAGTGGTTGATGGTCGAAGGCAGTTATACAGCCCAACCCCATAAAGAGCGATGGCCAACGATGCTGCCAGGACGTAGTTACTGTCAGAATCGTGGCGCCCACATTATCAGTGATGGAAACCCCTAGTGCGCAAAACAAGTTGAAGCCCAAGAGGTTGGCGCCGTGACGGGACACTTGGAAAGTGAAAGCAGGAGAGTCCTTGAGCCATAGCGCACCGTGAAGGTGGCAGTGCCCACCATGCCAATCCTGGTGTGGCCGTAGACAAACAAGTCTTCGGCGTTGGCCTTGATCGGGAGCCGAGGAAATAGGCGCCGCACGGTAGACACGTTTAACAGCGACTTGGAGGCTGCAGTATCAAGCAGGAGTGGCAAACTCACTCCGTCCAGCTCTACTCTGCACCACTTAAATGGCTTGGCGCAGGAGCCCAGTGAGTGGATAGTGGTCCGACTCGACCCGCCCGGGGAGCGGGGTGATATGTTTGTCGACGTAGGGGCGGAGCGGCACATCCTGGAGAAGTGCTTCATCTTACCACAGCGTTGGCATCGTTGTCCGGTGGCCTTGCAAGCGGGCGCACGTGTGGCGTGCGAGGCAGACCCACAGTTGGCACAAGGCGTGTTGGCCCGTTGACGTCTGGCCACATTTATCTCGGCACCGTCGTATGTAGAGGTGGAGTCGTAGGTGGAGGTGGCTTCTGGGAGTGGCGAGGTTGGAGCAACAATCTGTGCCAATGCGGGAGAGTGTGAAGGTGTGGGTGGGTTCACAAGCCGAGCCGTTAGTTGTGCTGCGTTCTCCAATTGGAACGCCATCTCCACAGCCTTCGATAGTGGGAGGTCATCAGGCGACAATAGTAGTTTCTCCCGTAGCTTGGGATCAATTGTGTGCTCCGCTAGTTGATCCCTAATCATTTCCTCCTCCAAGCAGCCGAATTTACAGAGGGCCCCTAAACACCTCAAATCGGCCACGTAGTGGTGCATTGGCTCGCCCGTCTGTTGCAGTCTTTGACGAAAGGCAATCCGGCGGACAATCACGCTCTGAGGTGGGGCGAAATGTCGGGCCAATAAAGTTACACATTCCCCGTATGTCTGCGCGGGTCCAAGTGAGCGAAAAATGCACTGCCCCTCACTACCTAAGCTGTGTATTAGCATAGCCGTTCGCTGCTTGCCTCGTTTAGTCCGGTCGCTGTCAGATACGTCGTAAACGAGTCATACCAACGGGACCACGGGACTGGTGGCTCACCGGGGAGCGCGAGGAACGAGGGGAGGAGTGCTGCGTGGAAGTCCATCTTCGTCGCCAATGTTATGTCGGAGGAACCAGAGGAGACGACTTGTCTGTGCAAGGTATTTATTTCAACTAACATCATCTTAACTTGTTGCCGTCAACAACCCTGTTTTACGACACTGCCGCGATGTCATGTGGCAGTGTGGCATATACTACACCCCTGGTCCTCTTTTTTGGGACCAGTGCTTTGTGTTGTAAATAAATAATAATAAATCATCCTGCACGGACCTCTGTCTCTGTCGCGTTGCTGTCTGTAGCAGTGGCAGCCGTAGAATTAAATGGAAAGGTCTGGCGGTCGTGGTCGTAAGTACGGGTGGTCGTAACTCGCGCCGGTTGTAAATCAGGTGTTACCTGTGTGTGTGTGTGTGTGTATATATATATATATATATATATATATATATATATATATATATATATATATATATATATATATATATATATATATATATAGATGGAGGATACTGATTTGCTGCGGCGACCCCTTGAATGAATATAAGAAGAAGATATATACAGTAAAGTCTCGTTATATCGATATTCTCGGGAGTCGGAAAAAATATCGATATATATATACTATCGATATAACGAGACTTTATTATATATATATATATATATATATATATATATATATATATATATATATATATATGGTGAGTATAGTTTTTGCTTTTTTAAATGTTGCTGTGCCGATGACCATTTTGTGTTTGGGAGCCTTTTACTGAGCGAGTTGCTTGTTCTGTCGCCACAAAGGGACATAAGTCTTCTTGTGCCGGTCCCAAGCCCGGATAAATACAGAGGGTTGTGTCAGGAAGGGCATCCGACGTAAAAGCTCGGCCAAAACAAACATGCGGATCAAACCTCTAAAGATGGAGGACACTGAATGCTGTTTAGAAGAGTAAATAAATATCCAATTACTTGGCACAGTGTGTGTGAATTGCCACAGAATTCGAATTTTCTCATCATCACTTAGAAATACGCAAAGGGTTCGGATATTTGTAACAGTAATCGGGTTTGACGCGGTAGTTCTACCAAACCGGAACTACAATAAATGATTGTTAGCTCACAATACCAATCAAAACTAAGCAACACTACCTTTGTACGCTTATTAGTGGCCATAATATTCTGCAAGTGGATATATGCCAACTGTGTGTACTAACGTGATGGCGACAGCCGTGCATTTAGTGTAAAACAGGTGTGCACGTCTGTGCTAACTTCTCGTCAGATCAAGAGTACGTTCACAATAACCCTGGCGGAGACTATTTGTATTTAAATTGTGAGTCTCGGACAATCGGGGGCGAGCTCACGACATTAGCACGTTGTTTTGAGGAATTTAAGGGAATATTTTGAGTGTATATTTTTTGCAATGGGATATTTAGCATGTGTATGTGGGCCAACTAGCCAGTGCTAGGCGTCATGAAATGCTTTCAATGTCTGCTGGCTCACTTACTGCAACTACAGGAACGTATACGGGCGCAGTGTGGCTGCCAGGCTGTCGAGGCGAGGACTCATTTCCTGGGGGTCCTCGTAGAAGCTTTCGGCGTCTGTCTCACGAAGACTGCCCAACCAGTGGCTAACGATTCAACCAAAGCCGGGCCGAGACGGCGCGTACGGTCACTGGGCTCCCCTTGGTTCCCCGAAGCCGACGGTCGAAGGTATCAGCACAAACGGACCGGTCGAGCGGCTAGGACGCCCGTCTGCAGATGCTGGGAACATCGGCCATCGCTCAGTCTTCCGAGCGGGTCCTATGTCCATCGTGTAACGCTTCATTAATGAACACCAATGTTACGACTACTGGGTGTTTACGAGTGCTTCATTGGTTCGCTGACCTAATTCTGAAATTTTGACAGCGTTTTTTTTAAACAATGATCAGCGTCATTATTCAATATGTGACGTCATTCCTCGGCGACTTTTGTTGTTCTCAAAATGTAATAATATATATTTACATGTAGATATATCGGTTTATATTTGTGAGAACATTGTCATTCTGGTTAGCTTTTCAGAGTGAAATAAATGTGTTCGTTTTGTTAAGTGCAAATTAAGAAGCTGCATTACGTCTCGGTTGCAGTGCCAGAATGTCCTTACATGACCTATGAGGGTAGCACGAGAAGCAACGCGTGGCCAGATCTGACATTGCACTTTTTTCAATATGCCCAGCCTTAAATTATTCAGTTGGTTATAACGGGGCGGACTACTAAATAGTTTTATATACAACGTTTTGCTATTGTATTCCTGTGGGTAACCCATGAGTAAACCAACCACCATGTATAATCACATAATCATTCGCTGAATTTGCACCTACATATTTCTCAAACAGATCAACATTTTGTCAACACACAATCATATGAATTCAAGAGCAAAAAAAACATTTTCCAGACAAAATCAATTAAAACAGTGCAATTTTTCCCAAAGTTGTTGGAAAAAAAGACATTTTATTAATAAAGAGGAATCATTTTAAATAGAATCAAGAAATAATACAAAGATTTATTTCATGCACAAAAAGTAGAACAAAACCACATACTGTAATTTTCACAGGTGATGGTGCTAACCATGATCTCTTAAGCATTATGTGTGTGATTCAAACTGGAAAATGTCAATTCCTGGAGAGCTGTCAACAGAAATCATTGACCTCTTGCTCCAACTCCTATTGCAAGAAAATATCGAAAGAGGAATTAGTAATAACTACAACCCAGTTACTCAACACTGACAACATTTGTCGTTCAAAATGTACTTACTCCTATCCTGGACTATAGTGTCATCAATTATAAGGATTACTAAATGAAATACCAACCCTGATTAATGCATCTTTATGATGGGCTTTTCTGTGTCTGTAGACGCTTTGGCAGAGGAGAGCGTAGAGTTTCTCCAACTTGTGCACCTCATAGCCATCAGTCTTAGTCACAATGTTTTCCAATAGCTCCTTGATAAAAATAAAATCAAAATGATGCGGGCAAAATTTCAAATTTACCAAGTGTGGAAGTAATAAAGGTTATCCCAGTTAATCTTTAAAGTCATGGCACATAAGTGTCAAGAGCAGCAATGGGTACCCAACCTTTAATTTGTCCCTGTCCACTACCAGTGAAGGTTGTTCCTGGTCACCAATTTGCGGAGGTTTTTCCATTTCAATCTGCTGCTGGTCAACAGTGTTCTTTGAGGGCCGGGTCATGAGCCTCACACTTTTCTCTACGACATAAAAAACACAGAACCACATGGAAAAACATGAATGTAGCTTGGAGTGAAGAAACACAATGATGCTTCTGTGGAAAGCAATGAAGTCATCCATATTTTCTGAGAACCACAGCGCCGAACCCAAACCTGAGTCTTTATCTCCTCTGAGGGCTCCTGAGTGCTCTGTGCTGGCATTGTCTATGATAACCACTTCCATTGGTTCAGGCTCTTGTCCTGCCCTCTTGTGCTGTGTTACGTTTCGGTTGCATGTTTGACCAGAACCTGTGTCCAGCTTTCCATGGTTATGTTCTTCAATGCTCTTTGAGGTGTGACCCACTGGGTTCTGTGCTGTAACTTCTAAATCAGACTGATCTTTGTTTGCGGTTTTGTTTTGTGTGCGGTCCTCAGCACTGCTTTCTTCTCTTTCAGTCTGAACACCATCATTTAAAGTAGATTTAACCACTTGAACAACCTCTTTGTCATCTTCATCATCGAGCTCTGTGGTCATTCCTTTCTCTATCTCAGTTTCTTCATCTGCATCGTCATCGTCCGTGCCAAAGTGGAGATCCTCTTTGGCGACGTGAGACGAGGATACCTTCTTTGAAAAGAAGCCAGAGGACCATCGATTCTTCCTACGTTTCTTCCTTTGCACTGGAGGATCAAACAATGATTTGTTGCAATTTAATGTTACTCATTTTCAAAAATACCTACCTGCGCTTTTAGGTGTATTATGTGCAGAGGAAGATGTACTTGGAGTGAGCACCGTTGGGGCTTTGACCAGCTCTCTTTGTGGCGTCTTCTCAGGCATCTTATTTGCCTCCGTCAGAATTTCGGCCTGTTTGGGTAGGACATGGTAAAAGGATGGAGTATACTGTGCAGTGGAGTAACCTGTGAACAAACACAAGTTAAAGGTGAAAATAAATTAGAAAACAGACTTTCGCTGATGAATATCCTGTCACTAAATAATGTCAATGCTCAGTTTAAACTGGGATAAACAAAGTTGGGTCAATCCAGTTGCTTGGAAAGATATATTGCTCACTCAGACATGCGCACACACACCTCTATTGATGCGTGAATCTTTGATTTCATCACACATCTTCTCAAAATTTTCATCCAATTCATGTCGTATGATGGCATGCACAGTGTCTTTAAGTGCGCAGGCCCTATGACGAATCTGGCGGTCTGTAAGAAAAAGTCAGTAAACAATAGGAATGTATGCAGTCTAATGAGTCCTTTTTAGTCCAACAACACAATGTGTACCTGAGGGGTCCCTGTCTGGGTTGTACTCAAGTGCATTCTGCCAAATGAGATCGACATCTTCAAGAAAGTCTTTGACCGTGACATACTGATGGAGGTCAATATTTGAAAGCACAGTTGACAAGTCCATAGGCTTCTTTATCACAGCAGCATAATCTGGAACCTAGGTACAATGAGAGTACAAACAGCACAAGCCTTGATACAAGTTCGATAGCGTTAAAAGCTTACTTTGGCGACCCCTAGTGTGAAAGCCAAACTTCACATTAATGTCACTAACAAAGTATTTGCGTGATTTGGAATTCACAGATAATTCTTAATAACAGATCAATTACCACCTCTTCCAAATCCACAGGCTTTGTAAAAGCCTTGAAGCGTTTATCCTGGGACAGGCGGTTGGTGACATCCCGCAAGAATAGGCGGAGCTCTCTGAGGGTGTCTTCCTCTTGTCCTGCTAGTTTTATGGCCTCTTGCTCGGCCAGCTGACGTGGCGGTGGCGGAGGAGCAATAGGAAGCACCTCCAAGGAGTGGGGTGCTTTTAGGGAAAGTGAAGTTTTGTTTCAATGTAAAATTCAATAATGCACCCCCCCCCCCCAAAAAAAAAAAAAAAAAAAAAAAAAGGAGAGCTTGTCTCACTGGATTTGTTTTTCGAGGCAGGAGCTTTGGCAGCCTGATTTAGTATCAGGTCCTCAAAGAAATTTCTCCTTTCCCGGCTGCTGGGGGCTGGGACATGGTAAACCTCCCCATAGCACATCTTAAACAACTCCTGAACCTGCACAGAAAACATTGTGATGTGAAGGACCTTTCTTTCAGACCAAACAGTGTTATCTTCTCTTCATTTTAGTAAATAGACCACTTGTAGATCCCCGGGTCGCATGGGTGCATTATGTGGGAGGGATCAATCCATGGCTACCAACTTCTCCCTTAGAACTACAGTACTGTAAAGCAGTAGACAAAGCTGCAATTGTATTTTTTTCCTCTTCAATATTACTTGACTCTCCTTACATGGACCACATTCGACTGAGAAATGACACTAAAGATAAAATGTCATTGATATTTTGGTAGATGTGCGCAATGCTTGTATCTAAGGATGACACCGTGAGGACATTTGTGGTTATTTGCTCAGTCCAACACTGCGAGCAAGACGAATCCACTGAACAAATGTGTTGTTTTCCTCACATGTGAAGTCATGTGCGGTAGCATAACACTCAGCAAATCATCACCAATGTAACACAATCTTGAAACGGGCAATTGTTTCTCAAGCTCAAAAGTGACAGCAACTCAGTTAAATATCAATCAATCATTCAAAATCAAATCACACACACACACACACACACACACACACACACACACACACACACACACACACACACACACACACACACACACACACACACACACACACACACACACACACACACATATATATATATATATATATATATATATATATATATATATATATATATATATATATATATATATATATATATATATATATATATATATATATATATACAGTAAAGTCTCATTATATCGATATTCAAGGGAGTCCGAAAAAATATCGATATAACCGGGACTATCGATATATCCGACCCTGTTTGCATGTAATTTTCTCCGTGCGTGCATAGAAATAGTATCGATATAACCGGGACTATCGATATATCCGATATCGATATAACGAGACTTTACTGTGTGTGTGTGTGTGTGTATATATATATATATATATATATATATATATATATATATATATATATATATATATATATATATATATATATATATATATAGTGAGACCTCAATTTACAAACACCTTATCTTACAAACTTTTCATCTTACAAACATCAAATTTATGAAAATTAAACCTTATAATAAGCACTATTTTCATAATACACACCCACCACGGCTGGCGGAGTGATCTTCGGCGGAAGCACGCGACCGAACAGCACCAGAGGTTAAGTTACCAACAGTCCTTATGGAAGGTGACTCTCCTTTCATAAGCCATCAACGACCATCAAAAAGGTAAATGTGTGTGTATATATAACATTTACACATTACCTTCCTTACAGTACTGTATTTAGCCTGTGCAGTCCCTATTAGTTTCAAAGTAAAGTATTAAAACAAAATTACAGTAAAAAAAGAACCTAGATTTTCTTTCTTCAATCAACAATTTTCGTCTTTCTTGCCCATCTGAATCTTTTCCTGTGCATTGTGACAAATGCATGTTTTGCAATTACATCAACATTTGAGCCTCGAAATTCCATTAGAACAGTAAAAGCACAAGGCACACCCGTTGTTTTGTCACATTAGGATTAAAGCCTTTTAAACAATGCCAATGATGTACTGACATCCAAAAAGTTTTTGTTTCTGAGTCACACATGCGCAGCGGATCTCTCCAAGTGGGTTATTTTTGGTGACCTGTCGAAACCAAACATGGTTTCCCTGATCTTCATACCTCAAAACTGAGTTCAGAGTACTGTAGACTGCAGGTAGCGAGTAGCAGGATAGGAGCAAAGGCAGGGAGGGAGCCAAGTAGGCTGAGGAAAGTGGCTTTTAATGCAGGACCGACTGTCTCCCACCATTGTCCAATATGAGGGATGTATAGGACACTGGGAGAGGTCCGCTTGGCCTCGACAAAAATCTGCAGAGCATGATATTGTGGCATGAACAAATGTTTCAATCAATATATTACATCAGAAATGTAAAACCACTGACAAAATTGTCCTGAGAATTGGCTATCCCTATTTTATTTGATGAGACAGAAAACTAATGATACCATCAAATTTCCAAGGAGAATTTTTTTAAAGAATGGCTGGAAATTAAAGGATTAATCAAAAAAAAATACCTGTATCAACCTACAAGCAATACTACAACAAAAAAAGCTGACATTTCAAAGGGGCTTGCTTTTAACAGAGGCTTTAGGGGTATAGTTGCACATTAAGTTACAAACATAATTCTGTGAGCCTGTTTGTGATTTGAAACGGTCATAAATTAAGGTAATTATTGGACATTAAATTGAATAGAAATGCAATGTCCGGCCACTAAATTTATCATTATTTTTTTCAACCAGTGTGTTTAAAAATAAACAATGCAATACAGAAACATGTGAAACCACACTATGAAGAAATAATAAAACAAATGCTTCTTAACTTTAAAGGACAACCTACGTCACTTTTGTTTCTTAACTGACATTAGAAAAACGTTTTATAGCATCTAAAACACCCAAAACACGCAGTATGATATTTTTATTCAAATGCAAAACACCAATAAAAATGACTTAAAGTGTCCAAAATCTGCAAAAAATTGAGCTGCGAATTGGGCATTTTCAGAAATTCCCGCCCCCAGTTGGTGACGTCACGCCAAGATGCCTTGCAATGCTGGAGAATCAAAACAATGGCTTCAGATTCGGAGAATATGCTTTCTTGTTACACATCCAGTTATGAATATGATTCAAATAGTTCTGAAGAGGAAAGCATACATGTTTGCGTCTGTGTAAGCACTCAGTCGTACAGGAGTGGTACACCGATGAAAAGGTTTCTTCAGCCATCATCTGTACTTCTTTAAAAGGTGTCGGACGTTTTGCTTCTTATCCAAGTGCTAAAGTCTGTCACAGCTATGATAGGTCCCTACTGAGAGCAGGGACCTATCATAGCAGAGTCCGGCACCGCCATGTCTGGACAGTAGGGATATATATATAGGGCCTAAACTACCAGTAAGACTTTAGTTTGCTGACGAAGTTTCTTGGATAAGAAGCGAAACATCCGACACCTTCAAAGAAGTACAGATGACGGCTTTTCATCGATACATGTTTGCAATCGATGAAAGAATTTATTCTGTGCCATTTTGAGGCAACATTGGGCACAAAATGGCCACCGAGCTGTTGTGAGGAATGAATCAGCCAGTTTCCACAGGCTGATAAATTCCTTCCATGGAGCTTGGATGCCCTCTTCTGGCGGCTTTTGGATGCAACACGAGGTTTTCAGACCAAACAAGTACAGCAAAATACATTGACGTGATGGAAGGACTGCTACAATGTGTCTTTTTTTCGGTCAGGGGCGTTCCTTTAGTGACGTAATGTACGGACTTGTCACCAACTCAAAAACAAGACTTGAATATTCAGCGCGAATCTTAAAACGTAAACTATAGCTATATGCGGTGGAATCTTATTAAAATACACTCAGTTGAAGTCATTTGAAGTTTTTTACAAATTATGGACACAACTTGTCTGGAGACGTCGGTTGTCCTTTAAGGCTACTTCCAAAATAGCATAGCATTGTAATTCATTACCGTCCACATGATGTGCCAGCTGACAGATTTAAAATGTGGCATCCATGGAAAAACCAGCGACACCATTTCATGCTCTCTATCGCAGGTGTTTTTTTACTCTGTGTTTTGTCAAGAACTCCACTCCGACTGGTGAACACTCATAACGATCTATGTTGTCTGTCTGTATCTATCTTGCAATGCAAATTCACTTATTATGGTCCTTGTATCAATGTATGATTGAAGGAATGAAATTAACCTAATCAGAATTATTGACATCTGTATTTTGATGGAATCATTTATGAACTCACACTCAGTGATTGACTTGTAACAGTGTTCTGACCAACCTGTGCACAAGTCTCTTCTGGTGCAGTGGCACTGGCTCCAAACAGTACTGCCATGTCTAATGTGTAAACTGTGAAATTTTCAAGACAGTGGAGAACAGCAGGAGCAAGATGTGAACTTTGACCTGAGCCGGGACGACCCTCCAAAAGGAGCCTGGGACGGTAAGAGGTTGGGTGGCTCAACACACTTCTGTGCAGAGATTGACAAAGGAAAAGATGGGATCAGCATTTTAAGAGTTGATCAAATCACAATTTGATATCATTATTAAACCTTTCAATGCTGAGAATTTCCCTTGAGACAGTCTTCTTTTGAGGTGTCTGTCCACTAGATCGCTCCTCATCTTCACTAAACAAGAGGTCATCGTCAGACACACAAGACTGATCTGGAAACAGACATTCAGTTCTGAATACTGACCGATCAAAGACATTTGACATTCTAAAATGTACCATACCTTGTGTCCTCTTCCTTTTTAAGCCCAGTTCAGCATGAGGGAACACTTTGCTGACAGTGTGGAGGATCTCCTGCAGGGCAGCGCTCAGTAATGGACGTATTGCAGGCATCAGAGCCTTGGCTGGTGACACTACAGCCCTAATGATTACATTCAGCATCAGAATTATACCCATACGTGTATGAATTTACTTAATTCTTTTTTGCTGCTCATCATTACTCTTAAGAATTACATTCCATACATGTATGTATCTGCTTAATAATTCTGGTTTGCTGCTCATTATTACTCTATTCGATACCAAGGATGTCAAACTCATCGTTTGCCTCGGGCCACATTGCAGTTCCAGCTTCCTCTCGGGGACCATTATGAATTTGAGGAAGCCATTACACCAGGGATGGGCAAACTACGGCCCGCGGGCCACATTAGGCTTTTTAATCCGGCCCGCCGAACTTGTCCAAATTATAGTAAAAAGTGTCTGAAACTCGTGACAAAAAGGTTGCCTGCCCCGTTTTTCACAACTTGAAACACGATAAGACCATCGTCACAAAGTATTAAGTTTTTTTATATTAATTAAGGCTGTACCTACCACAAATGTTACCTTGCTTAATTTACGGTAAATGTCCAAGGCTGCAGATTGCGCTGCAGTAGTCATTTATCACCATGGTGTACAATGCAATGTTTGCATTGCTTGCTACAAGCCACTCAGCCCCTTTCATAACTCTCACGTACACTTTACAGTCACGGTTTGATATAAATCTACATTTTTTAGCATCACACATGTTGTTAGCTTCTTTTGAATCTTTCTTCTGGGCTGAGGTTCTGTGCATCTATTTTGGAAAATGATATGCAAATGCACAACCTTATAACGCTTGCGAAAGTCCGGAAGAAAGAAGCAGACTTCTGATTGGCTGCCGTGCCGAGTATGCAAATTTCAACTGCAGGTAGCCTATGTCTGTGTGCTTGGCGACGGTACACGTGCACTGTTTGCGCCTGAAGGCGAGGGTGTCCGTGGCGAGTTTGTAGAGCACGCAGTCAGGACAATCCATCCATGATTTAGCGGAGTTTAAGGTATTATTGAGCTTGAATATTTCGTTGTGGAATAATATGTTTTGAATGTTGAAAGTGATTCAATTTTTCAATAAATGTTGATTTCTTAACTTTGCACCGTCGATTGAAACTTATTAAAAACAGACGCAATCTTGATAAATCACAGTGCATGTTATTTTAATCTATTTCCATTTCCTCCTCCCAGTATCTGCGAAATAGTCTGTAAATGCCATATCTTGCATATTCCTTGAGACAAATTTATTAATTGATCAGGGATATGTTTCACATTTGAAAGACAGTTAATAAATTGGGTTGTAGTGTTCTTACTGTGCTATGAGGTTTGTACACACTACGTTTAAAGGACAACCGGCACCATTTTTTTGTTTCCTACTGACATCAGAAAAACGTTTTATAGCATCTAAAATACCCAAAACACGCAGGCTGCTATTTTTAGTCAAATGAAAAACACCAATAAAAATGACTTCAAAAAGAATCCGGAAATTGCCAGTTTCAGAAGGTCCCACCCCTAATTTTGTGACATCACGCCAAGATGTCTTGCCTTGCTCGAGAATCAAAATAATGGCTTCGGATTCGGAGAAGATGCTTTCTTGTTACTCATCCAGTTATGAATATGATTCAAATAATTCTGAAGAGGAAAGCATAAATGTTTGCAATTGATTAAAGGAGTCCTCCCATGTCAATTTTAGCCGTCAATGACAACAATGCAGCACCCAGAAAATGCAGAAGATGGGGCCCAAGCTCCGTTGGAAATGGGCTGATTTGTCTGCTGGGAATTTGTGTCAACTAGTATCAAATAGTAGTCTTGGTGCAACACACAAGGATTCACCATCACATTATGTGTTTTCCTTCTAATTTTGCCATCAACACGAAGTTTTCAGACCAAACAAAGTACCGCAAAATGCATTGTGTGTCACTTTTTCGGTCAGGGGCGGTCTAAACGTGACGTCACATGGGGATCGTCATCAACTTGAAAACAAGACTTCATGAATATTCAGCGCGAGTCTTAAAACGTAAACTATAGCTATATGCTGTGGAATCTTTGTAAAATACGCCCAGTCGAAGTCATTTGAAGTGATTTTATACATTATGGACATAACTTGTTGGGAGGCGTCGGTTGTCCTTTAATTCTTTAGGTTTAGTATTTCCGGCCCAAACACTCCCTCCAAATGCTCCTGGCCCGGCCGCTCTGTCAAATTTTAGAACGCATTGCGGCCCGCGAGTCAAAAAGTTTGCCCACCCCTGCATTAGACTCTAATGGCTTCCTCAAACCTTCTAATGATTAAAATGTTTCGCCCCTCCACATATTACATACAGAGCGTCGATGAGAAGGTTTCTTCATCTGTCGTCTGTACTTTTTTTGAAGGTGTCGGACGGAGGCTTCGTCAGGGAACTAAAGTCTTACTGGTCGTATCGGCCCTATTTATATATCCCTACTGTCCAGATATGGCGGCGCCGGACACAGCTATGATAGGTCCCTACTCTCAGGTTGGGGGGGAGCAGAGGACCAGTCCCTGTGGCCCCACTGATTGTTCCTACATTCCTGACTAACGATTCCTGACTAACGACTGGCCTGTTTGCCCCACTGCCTCCGATATCACCTCATCAGCATTATGAATGTTTCCTAACCTGTGTTGCCTAAGCAGGCTATTGTATGAACGATCCAAATTGAACCTCACCCCACCAGACCGGTTTAATGAAGGATTTAGTTGTTTTATGAGAATCGCTTCTTTTACTCCCCTTTCAAACCATCTATGTTTTTTCGCTAAGATTTTAACCTCATTGTCGTCAAATGAGTGGTTGCTAGCTTTTAGGTGCAAATGTACTGCCAATTGAGGCCCACTAGTATTATTCCTGCGATGTTGATAAAGTCTTTTTTTGTGAATTTGTTGAGTATCGCCAATGTACTGCTCTTTACAATGTATTCATTCTTACAATGTATTGTTTTTCATTTGGCAGCCTATCTTTTGGATGCACTAATTTTTGCCTTAATGTTTTTATTGGTTTGAAATAAGTAGGAATTTTGTGTTGACAAAGGACTCTTTGTAGTTTTTTAGAAACTCCTGCAATGTAAGGTACTGCTACTCCTCTCTTTTTTGTATCTTGAAAATTTTTGGTTTCATTCCCTATTCTTTCTTTCTGACATTTGTTGAATGACCACTGAGGGTACCCACAGTTAGTGAGTGCTCTGATGTTTTGTCAGAATGTCAGAAAGAAAGAATAGGGAATGAAACCAAAAATTCTCAAGATACAAAAAGGAGAGTAGCAGTACCTTACATTGCAGGAGTTTCTAAAAAAACAAGTCCTTTGGCAACATAAAATTCCTACTTATTTCAAACCGATAAACATGTTAAGGCAAAAATTAGTGCATCCAAAAGATAGGCTGCAAAATGAAAAACAAAGTAACGTAGTTTATTCGATACATTGTAAGAATGAAAATTGTAAATAGCAGTACATTGAGGAGACTCAACACATTCTCAAAAAATACTAGTGGGCCTCAATCGGCAGTACATTTGCACCTAAAAGCTAGCAACCATTCATTTGACGACAATGAGGTTAAAATCTTAGCGAAAGAACAGATGGTTTGAAAGGGGAGTAAAAGAAGCGATTCTCATAAAACAACTAAATCCTTCATTAAACCGGTCTGGTGGGGTGAGGTTCAATTTGGATCGTTCATACAATAGCGTTAGGCAAAACAGGTTAGGCAACATTTGTAATGCTGATGAGGTGATACCGGAGGGAGTGGGGCAAACAGGCCAGTCGTTAGTCAGGAATGTAGGAACAATCAGCGGGGACACAGGGAGTGGTCCTCTGCTCCCCCCAACCTGAGAGTAGGGACCTATCATAGCTGTGTCCGGCGCTGCCATGTCTGGACATTAGGGATATATAAATAGGGCCGATACGACCAGTAAGACTTTAGTTCCCTGACGAAGCGTCTTGGATAGGAGGCGAAACGTCCGACACCTTCAAAAAAAGTAGATGACGGCTGAAGAAACCTTCTCATCGATGGACCACTCCTGTACGACTGAGAGCTTACACAGACATACATACAGAGCGCACAACAAATTGATACTTTTCAAATCTGAAGTCAATAATAATGAGTTATTGTGGTACAGATGACGGCTGAAGAAACCTCATCGATGGACCACTCCTGTACGACAGAGTTTACACAGACTACATACAGAGCGCACAACAAATTGATACTTTTCAAATCTGAAGTCAATAAAAATGACTGTTATTGTGGTTTACATACGAAATTTTGACATTTTGGTTCGGACTTTAGCAATCATGGAATTTCACAAGTTTGTTGGTTTCGCGGGCCGAATAAAATGTTGAGGCGGGCCATATTTGGCCTTGACTTTGACACCTGTGTTCTATAGACAAAAATTTATATGCTTCGAACAATAAAGCATTTTTGGGGTTGATCGGTGATCAGTGAGTTAACAATCACAAATCTGATCACAAAATGCTACGCTAATATTTGAACATTGTGTGTTTTGCTTGTGTATTTTGTGTAATACTATGACATACAAACCAAGAAAAGAAACAGATTTCATTAGTGGCGATACCTCTGTGCAGCAGGCACCATCTTAGACATGGCAGACACAAAGTCTTTCGCTGTGATTGCAATAGAATCAACATCAAGCTGCAGTTTCTGTGATGAGGAGTAAATCTGTGGATAGCGGCGACGTAGTGCGCACAGTGCTGCCTCCGAACATACCGCCATAATGTCCGCTCCGCAATAGCCTACAAGTGAAAGACAATTGTTTTACGCTGACCACAAGAGTCAATTATAAAAACAAAACATTTTATATTTGCTCTCAAATGCTATACCTCCAACAGGGATATATAAATTATAGCAAACGGGCCACTTCCAGCAATACGACTTGTTGGTTTTCGTAGCCCATAGCATATACTTCCCCAAAAGTAACACCGAATGTATGTACAGTATGAGTTGTACTCATGAGTTTCTACGTTAGCTGCTGCAAATTAATGGGTGTGGTTTAATGTCACTGTGAAATGTATCAGATCCAATAATAGTTGCTGTAGGAAAGCATCATTAAGTCAATGAGTGATACTGTGTTATACAATACGTCTGTGTAAGCACTCAGTCGTACAGGAGTGGTCCATCGATGAAAAGGTTTCTTCAGCCGTCATCTGTACTTCTTTGAAGGTGTCGGACGTTTCACTTCTTATCCAAGATGCTCAGTTCACTAAAGGAGCATCTTGGATAAGAAGTGAAAAATCTGACACCTTCACCTTTTAAGTTGAATTACCCAAAATAATGAATGTTTTTTACGATATTCTAATTTTCTGATTATTACCCGTATTTCAGGAAATTAAGACAATAATTTTAGAAACCACTATTTATTTATTATTTTATTTATTATTTTATTTATTTATTGTTTTCTATCCTTTCACCCTCCACCCCCTTTCAAATTGCTGCTGAGGACTGCAAATTTCCCCATTCTGGGACGAATAAAGGTTTTATGCTTCTGAATATGATTCTGATTTAAGCAAAACATAGGAATGTGTATTGACAGACAGCACACTGCAAATGAGATCTTCACTGACACATTGATTTTGGAGTTTTGCGTCATAAAAGTTCAGTGACATTTTTTTTTACAATGTCTACATTTGTAAACATACCAACGCACTTATCAGCCAGCTCCTCTACAAAATTGTCAGAGAGAGGAGGTGTCCAGAGTCTGGTGTGGATCTTCAAAATGTCCCTCCGAGCCTGCCAGACAAAATGATATCATAGCATTTAGTACATGAGTATTTTTTCCAGTGTTTATCAGACAATTATTTTGGTACATTCAAACACCAGTATCTGTACATTTCACTTTGATACATGACAACGATTTAAGTATTAGGCCTGGAAGAAATCACTGACATAAAATGTACAACCCAGAAGTAGGATTGGGCAATATGGCCTAAAATGGTATGATCTGGTAAATTTGGATACATGACTTTCCAACACTCAAAAAGTCACATATGTGCCCCACAGTTCAATTTTAGGCCCACTGTATTTTCACCTCTGCTTGGTGACACAGTAGTCAACTATCAGTTATGTTGACAATAAACAAGCTCAAGTGAGTTGAACCAGAGGAATTTTAACTTTAATGACATTTGCTATACATGTTGATATTGATGGCACAACACAAAATCTCAACTTTAGATGAGTTAGTGCAGGGGTTTGGGAGATATAGCTCACTGAATTTTCATGTTAAACAAAAAGAGGTACGGTCGCCTCCTTTGAACCATTTTCTCCACCCCATCTGTGAAATGACTGGGTCAGTCTTCACAAAACAGGGATTAAGAAGATGAGTGACCAGTTGGTGACGAGACAAACAGTTATTATGATCAAGTTTCATTTTGTTGTATGCTTGGTTCACCTCGGCCGTGTGTGCTCTGACAGATTGTACACAGTGGAGCAGAGAATCAAGGCCCCATTCTGTATTATCAGTATTAACTGAAAATACAGAATGTGCCTCCACTGTGCTGTGATGAGAATGCTCTTGAGTAAAGTTAGTTATCTCAGTCCATGGAGAAAAAAAAGAAGTACATATTGTTTGTGCAGGAAGTTGGTTAGGTCTAAAAATGTCGACTGAGGGGTGTATTCGAGGCCCAACCGAAAAGCGCGGCATGCAAAAGAGAATGTTTGTCTGATGTTACCTGAAATATTTAAAAATTTGTAATGGACCACAGAAAGTTGAGTTTCAGTTGGAGACGCGAACACTAGGTGGGTTCATTGATAACTGAGCTCCCTGCCGACAGCAAAGACAATCTCATACTGTCTGTTTGTTCAATTTGTTCGAGGTACAGAACATCTCCATTTCACTAACTTTAGCTTTTGATCAAGTTTCACTTTAAATTTAATTTTATGGATCACATGGCATGAACATTTTTAATGAAATACAATCTCACATGTGCTTGAAAAACAAGATTCTGAGATTTATTTTTGTTTAGCAGCAATGTGGACTCAACAAGAAAGCATATTATCCGAATCTGAAGCCATTGTTTTTAATTCTCCAGCAATGCAAGACGTCTTGGCGTGACGTCACGAACTAGGGGCGGGACTTTCTGAAAATGCCCAATTCGCACCTCAATTTTTTGCAGATTTTGGACACTTGAAGTCATTTTTATTGGTGTTTTGCATTTGAATAAAAATATAATACTGCGTGTTTTGGGTATTTTAGATGCTATAAAAAGTTTTTCTGATGTGTTAAAAAACAAAAAAGTGACGACCAAAATCTGCAAAAAATTGAGCTGCGAATTGGGCATTTTCAGAAAGTCCCGCCCCCAGTTCGTGACGTCACGCTAAGACGTCTTGCATTGCTGGTGAATCAAAACAATGGCTTCAGATTCGGAGAATATGCTTTCTTGTTACACATCCAGTTATGAATATGTTTCAAATAGTTCTGAAGAGGAAAGCATACTTGTTTGCAATCGATTAAAGAATGTATTTGTGCCATTTTGAGGCAACATTGGGAAGAAATCTCACACAAAAAGAGGCACAAAATGGCAACCTGCTGTGGCCACCTCCGTTTCCACAGGCTGATAAATTCCTTATATGGCACTTGGTCGCCCTCTTCTGGCCTTCTGGCGGCTTTTGGGTGCAACACGAGGTCCCCAGACCAAACAAGTACAGCAAAATACATTGACGTGATGGAAGGACCGCTACAATGCGTCTTTTTTATGGTCATGGGGCGGTCCTTTAGTGACGTCACGTACGAACTCGTCACCAACTCAAAAGCAAGACTTCCTGAATATTCAGTCTTAAAACGAAAAATATAGCTATATGCGGTGGAATCTTTGTCAAATACGCTCAGTAGAAGTCATTTGAAGCCATTTTACAAATTATGGACACAACTTGTCCGGAGACGTCAGTTGTCTTTTAAGCATGCCAGTACCTCTCTGTCAGGAAGGCCAAAGAGGAACTCTCTGTCAAAGCGGCCCGGGCGTCTGAGAGCTGGATCAATGGAGTCGAGTCTGTTGGTGGCACCTATAACCACAATCTCTCCTCTGCCATCCAATCCATCCATAAGAGCCAGAAGTGTTGACACAATGGAACTATACACAAAAGTGAAAGATTTGATCAGAAGCCTGTCTTTTTTTTCGACAACAGTGCCCTTGTTGGCATCTGTCTGCCAGTGCCCTTCAAGAGCCTTAATTTATTCATGTTTTGTGTCATTTTACCACATGTTTTTTATGTCGTGTGGACTCAATGTACATTTTTTTTTACCATGACATTCACTAAAGAAAAATCTGTGCTTGGTAGCTCTGGCATCTTGCCAGCGTTTAAGTATCAGTCCAGATTTTTATTGTGAGGAATGTCATTGCCATTTGACAATCGGTGCTGGATGAGGCACTTGTGGTTTTTTTGAACCTGTAATGTGCAGCATTTTTCACAGCACCATTTTGTTCAGTGTAGACGACAGCACTGTTGGACTGTCTCCATGAGACAGGAGAAGTGAACCAATGTTTCATTTTCATCAATGCGTGCTACAGCTTCCCGTTTACTTTCAAACTTAGCTTGTAGCCAACAGGTGCACACATAGAGCATGACATTTCTGATCTATTGGGAAAGGGCACTTCTCTTCTCTTTCATCTACAACTGCTTCAACAAAACATGAGGAAAAAGTGGTTAAGATTGCATGGCTGTCTGTTTTTATTGTATGTTGTTTATTGTTTAACTTTAGTAGTTTTGTAAAATACTTTGTTCCAGCTGCAGCTATGGTGAAAGTGCTATTTCAATCCGGATGTATTGCCTTGTGTTTTATTGACATAATCTACTGTAAGGTAAACACATCAAATTCAAAGAAACAGTTGACAGTATTCCAAAATTACGGTACGATAACATGTCTTGAAGCAGTTTCCATGAAGATAATGGATACTGTTTCATGATATTTTGTGGAGATGTAGTACCGTAAATCACAAATATATGTTCAACATACGTAGTTATATAGATTGTTGACAAGTCTTTCAAAACCTCATTTCACAATTAAGGTGTTTTGGCTCTTCTTTTAGGTCCTTTTCTAAAACGTTAATGTCAATGAATGCACGTTCTCATGATTTTGAGGTGGAGAAATCCTGACCTAAACCCACCAATCAAACCCCTGAGATAAGCAAGAACACGCAATGATTGGCATTACTAAATTAAATTCTCACAGATGTACTGTACTCTTGCCATCCCAGAGCAATAACTCACCTGTTAATCTGGTCCTGTCGACTGGACCTGACCGGAGCCAAACCATCAATTTCATCAAAGAAAATGATTGATGGCCGCATTTGGTATGCCTGGATTAGAAAAATGCATGTCAGAATGAAAGCATTTTTAAAGCTTTTTTAAAGTGGAAAACGGTGAAGAAACATCATTCTGTTAAATAAAATAAAGCAGATTTTAATTGTAATGAGCAAAGCTTGAGCAAACATTAAATACAGTATCTGAAATAAAATGTTTTATGCTCTTTATTCACCTGGTCAAACAGAAGGCGTAGCTGTCTCTCAGACTCTCCAACCCACTTTGTGAGGCAATCAGCACCCTTCCGCATGAAGAACGACACCTTTCTTTCTCCCTGACTGCATTCATTGGCCAATGCTCTAGCTACTAGGGTTTTCCCAGTGCCCGGGGGACCGTAAAATAGACAGCCTCTGCAGGCGCCCCAAAAAAATAAAACAAAACATGATGAGCAGGTTTATGATTGATCAAGCTCATGATTTGAGATCTTGCAGACTGGTCCCATTGTCGATCAGGGGGTGGGAGGGTGTAGATTAGGATAAAAATAAATACATAAGAATAACAAAAACATTTGTGTCGATGTGCATGTTTTGAATATGATATACTTTTGTGTTCAAGCACATTGCACCTTGAGCATCCTATTGGTCTCACATTCACATAAAACATACATATTTTTAACTTATTCCATGTTTCATTTCATCCTATCGGTCTCACGTTCACATAAAGGTTTTTTATTAAACTCAGTTTGTTTAATTTCAGAGGGTGCAAAAGGACTGGGAATAGCAGACATTTTAAAACGATACACAAGCTATGATAAACACGCTCGTTCATCCTATTCCTCTACAAAGGTAGTGATTTTGTTCCAAAAAAAATGTAGTGTCTACATTACTTTTCTTTCTTTCATTTTCGGGGCTGTGATGGCTGTTGATCCTGGCATGCGTGTCTAAGTGTATTTACATATGTGCAGTTCTGCGGTCGACTGCAGCAGATTGGTTGATAGAAAAGTACGTATTTAGTCAAAAAGGTTGGGCACTTGTGTAGTCAATACAGGGCATCTGCTAAAATGTACTTCAGGGTAATATAACCTCTGAGCTATGTGATATCATTGTGTAGTCACTTGTGTAGTCAATACAGGGCATCTGCTAAAAATGTACTTCAGGGTAATATTATAACCTCTGAGCTATGTGATATCATTGTGTAGATGTGAATACTGTTTACCTGGGTGGTTGTATGTGGAACCTCTCAAAGACTTCTGGGTAAAGTAGAGGAAACACCACCATCTCCTTCAGGGATGAGATGTGTTTGCTGAGACCACCAATACTGTCAAAGCGCACCTGTGTCATATTTTTTATAAGTCCCAGATATCAGAAGGCCTGTCATGTTTAACACAATTTTCACGCAATTATCACAACAAACAATATTACCGGTATTTAGTTTTCTGACTTAGTGATGATCTTGGAGCAAAAAAATTATTAAAATGCATCCTTTTAAGAGCAAGAACATAAACATTTTGCTTGAAAATATAGTATAGAGTAAAAAGTTTGGGTAAAAATGTCAATTAAATGACGAATTAAATGTAGACTTTGCATTGATCTGATCGGCTGGATCGGAGCAGACAATATTTTGCATTGTGATGTGCTGTCATTCCATAATTTGCTAAATGATCAATGACATGATTGACACATCAACAAAAGAAGAAATAACAACAAACACAATCTTCCACTGCCAGGATATTTCAAGCTGAATCAAAAGCGAATTTATTTTTATGCTAGCCATGAATAGAAAGCCTTTGCCAGGTAGGCAGACATTCCTCCTCTGCATCATCAACCATCCACTCACAAACTGCAAGTGAGTGGTAAATCGTAACTTATGAGTACTTTATGAAAAAATGTGCTCAAGTTTAACAGTCATACCTACAGTCTGTGTCACCTGATCACAAGCCGTTCAGATTCAGGGATGTATCTGGAAAAGTTGTGCGCTCCATATGTAATATGTGGAGGGGATTAAACATTCTAATGGCTTCCCCAAATTTATAACGCCCCTCGAGAGGAAACCATAACTACAATGTGGCCCGCGGCAAAAAAAATGACTTTGACACCCCTGTTCTACCGTATTACAGAAAGTCAGAGAACAGACTTACTACTACTTAAACAAATTTCTTTGCTTTTAAGATTTCCAACGTGCTGCAACAGCTCTGAAATCACTCACATAAGCCACGAAATTCAAATCATTAACAGCAGTTTGCAGAAACGAATTGTCACTACCCTCCGTTGTTTCTTAAAAAAAAGAAAATATGTTTGCTGCTTGTTTTTCACGTCTTTTAGAGTTTTACTCCTGTTCTCTCGCTCCATATTGCAACCATCTTTGTCGATGTCGTTCGATGTAAATACTGCGATGCACCATGGGTAAATGAATATTCGATTATCTAATTTAGCATCACGACGAAAGTTAAAACCTCTAAAAGAAAATGAGGTTTTCAATTGCTATGCAACAAAATTAATTTCTTTAGCGATTTTAACAGAGGTATGTCATATGTGGCGCAGATTATGTAGTAAGATGCAGCAATCGTAATAGACATGCGCCGGTGCTGGGGCAGTGGCGTTACAAAGTTGTCAAAATGTGTAAATGGCACAGCCCAGATGCATCGCAGTAGATTTATTTGATCAATTGTTACTCGAGTTTCAGTCAGTACAAATGGCCGCTGTGCTTGCAGAATACACCAGTGAAGAACAGTGCAGTGAACTGATTCTTAAGATCAGAAAGTGTATCTGAGGCTGAGGTTTTTAACAATATGGAAACAGCACACTCAAAAAGGAGTAACTGATGGACATCCTTCTCCTTCTGTTGGATCCACACTTGTCCGGTCACTTTTAAACTTTTGAAACCAGTTACTCCTTTTTGAGTGTGCTGTTTCCATATTGTTTTAAAAACCTCAGCCTCAGATACACTTTCTGATCTTAAGAATGGGTCCTTTATAGGGATTTAAATATTTACATTGCTGCCTCATTTTCTCACCGTTTTGTCTATTTGCATGGGGTCAACATCCGCGAGACTTGCTCCAGTTTTCATGCGATCTTTGTGAATTCCCAGCAAGTCTTCTTTCATAATGTTCATAGGCAGACATCTGTGGAGGTAAAAAAGGCAGATTACATGAACAATTTTTCACAAAGGGGACAGTTGGCTGAAAGGTGAAATTTCAGGATGGGCCTACAATGCAAAATAACTTAACGTGACCTTCTCTAAGCTTTGGAATTCACATACCTAACTGTTTAATGTTTCAGTGTTTTTTGCAAGTTTCTATTCTCTATAGGAGCTTAACGGCAAATTTCATCGCCTTACAACACTGGTGCTTGTCCATGGGTCATTTGGTACAGGACCGCACAAAGAATAAACTTCCCGTTTTATTCATTTTGAAACGTTTTATTTTGACAAATTACCAGATTCTGTTCCACCTGTTTACAGCAGTATGTCCAGCTCCAGGCCTGCAGTTCCACTATCCTGCCTGTTGTCTATCTGACTCAGCTGCAACACACCCGATTCAGATGATCAGCTCATCAGCCAGCTATGAAGCAGCATCAAAAGAGTGCTGATGATTTGAAACGGGTGCATTGCTCCTGGGAGAGCTGGAAAACAGGCAGGAGAGTGGGCCTTTAAGATCGAGTTAGGACTCCCCTGGTCTACAGCAAGGGTGCCCATTACGTCAATCGCAATTGACCGGTAGCATGTGGCCTGGTCTCAAGTCAATCACAAGTCGTGTAGAGTGTAAAAAAATGGTGTCTGTGCAATGTTAGTAACACATTTTTGCCCTTGCACATTGCATTCTAATCACCCCATTTTTTTAAGTGTAATAAAATAAAGCTTGTCACAAGTTACTTATGATGCTGGGTACGTGGGTCACGAGAAGTTATTAGCGCTCAGCAGGCTGAATTTATAGGTAGCGATCAGAGCTATTACGATATAGCTTTAATTATTATTCAGTAAAAGTTCATTTTGTGTACCATTTACTGATGACACTTGAAAATAATTTGAACCTGGAGTCGTGAGAAGCATTTTAAAATGGTATGCGTGAACCATGAGAGTTAAGAGGCTGCAAAAGTGTGTTGCATGCATGTGCAGCAGGTCTCTCACTGAGGTAGCCAATGGTTTCCTCTTTAACAAAGTCAAACTCTTATGTCTCCTTTATTATTCTATTTCGTACAACTTTAGAGGTCACTATGGCTGTTGCTCATCATGGCATGAGAGTATTATAGTGCGTGCATGCACGGTGACACGTCAATCTCAATCTCAGAAGAGTAGATCAAAAAATAGATATTTGGCCCAAAACATTTAGGCGTCTCTGGTCCATAGTATGTCACTCTTGACAGAGCTCAAGTCACGCTTCTCAGTAAGGTAACCACTAAAATGAAACACGGGAGCTAGCTAAATTGGGGAAAAAAACAAATCTCTTTGGAAAAGTTTTTTGGGCAGGGGAAAATGATTGGTCAGGAGACAGCAGGAGCCTGCACTTACAAGAAACACGCCTACTTTTAATACAGTATCAAGAACCTCTCTTAAAATCAGATTTTCCAAGGGCATGCACCATTCCCACACTGCATAATATGCGTTGCTGGTGGGTTGGGTTTTTCCATGCACATTGTATTTGCGGTGTATCTGATTTGGAAGGCACATTCGAACATTACCATTGTAACCAGAGTGTTGCGACCATATAGCATGTTTCATGTTTCTTGTTTATTATAATGCTCAGAAAAGAACTGCTTTCATGCAATTCATATCATATTACAGTATTTTGTGTTTTTTATAAGATTTATCCGTCAAACCTTAAAGGCTAGTCCCTGAAAATAGAAAAAACGTAACCGGTTTGTGGGGCAAAAAAGGTTGGGAACCGCTGCCCAAGAACCTCAATGACCTGAGGGCTGCCCTTCTCGAAACGTGGGATACTAAGCAAGAGCAGATAAATCGGCTTGTGAACAGCATGAGACATCATTGTCCTGCTGTAATCTATGCTCGAGGGCACATGAAGAGTTATTGACACATTTACAATTTTTGCTGTGGTGAATTCAGCATTGTTTACTTTTATTTCTGAGATGAGGAAATAAATGGATCCAGTGACTTTCTACATCATGTCTTACTTTCATGATATACCATTCTAGCGTAATATTTTTCACATTTTCCATTAATTTCGCCTAAAAGCCAAATATCCCTTACTTTTTCTTCATAGTGCAACAGAAGATAATTCCAATCAGAATATGATTTGTTAAATCACAGAACAGGAAGAGCAAACACTTAATGCTGAGTAAGACAATATGACTTGAGTTGGTTAGTTAAAGATGACCATTGAGCATTTACATTTGTGTTGTGCCTCATCTCTTACCTGGTGACAGACCTGCTCCTGCTCTTACTTTTGCTTTTACGCCTCCTCGTTTGAAACGTCTCATCTTCTGAAGTGGATGTGGAGTCACGAGCATGGAGGGCATGTTTCTTCCTGTCAGGAGATGTGGGGAAAAACTGGACATCAAATCAAACCAACGGTGATTACCATTGTGATGAACTATGTACTTAAGTGATAAAATATTTTGTCAAGTATGGTGAGTTTTTCAAGTCATTAAATAACAGATTACAAACAGACATGTCGGAAGAATCTTACCTCTCAGTACTTTTTCTAATGGGAGAATTAGAGAATTGTGGTAATTGAACATGCATTGATGAATTTGGTGCAGTAAAAGATTTTACATGTTGACAGGACAGTAGCAGTCAAACAACTAGCGTGTAGACACATTAGTGTGAGCCCTTACTTCACTGACCTGCTGGTCCTCTTGTTGAAGGAACTCTGAGGGGTTGTGGAGTCAAAGGTAAATCCACGTCTGGTGGAGGATGGGTGATCCTTAAAGTACATGCTGCGTTTTCTGGATACTCTGGTTTCTCTCGTTTCTCTTGGCTCTGGCACAATGATAATAAAGAACAGATTTTGAAAGATTAACATGTTGGTCCATCAAGTTTATTTATATTAAAAGGTCATGTTAAAACAAGTTACCATCTTGTGGTGCCTGGTAAGGAACTACACTTTTTCGCTGTCTAAATTCATAACGTCTTTGGTTGTCTTCATCAACAACATCCTCATCATCTTCAATGTCATCCTCAACATCCTCATCGTCATCATCATCATCATCATCATCGTCCTCGTCATCATCATCATCTTCATTTTCATCTTCTTCACGATCATCTTCACGCCCGATGTGAGAATAAAGGAACAAGGTTTAGGAATGGTTATTTCAGATTTTCTTGAACAGAAATGATGACTCATTTATTTAATCCACACTGTAGTTTCCCAACCATACATTTACCCATAGCGGGCATTCAAAATTAATTTTAGCAAATAGTTTGAAAAGTTGTAGGTGCAGGCTGTCAATGTTACTTTTGTATTAAGTTTGATTGCTGCATGGAAAAACATGGTTTCTTGTGCAATTGTTCTAAGTACGGTATGTTTTTACATGTAGCACTCACTTGGAAACCCTGTGGTGTCACTTATGTTGGGTGGAATTCTTGCATATCCAAAATTATCACTTTTCAGGAGACTGCAAGATTGGCATGTTTCCTCAACCATTGACATTTAAAGGACAACCTACACCATTTTTTTGTTTCCTAACTGACCCAAAATACACAGGCTGATATTTTTAGTAAAATGCAAAACACCAATAAAAATGACTTAAAGTGTGCTAAAACTGCAAATTGTGGATTTTCGGAAAGTCCCGCTCCGAGTTTGTGACGTCACGCAAAGACGTCTTGCCTTGCTCGAGAATCAAAACAATGGCTTCAGATTCGGAGAAGCTTTGTTATTACTCATCCAGTTATGAATGATTCAAATAGTTCTGAAGAGTAAAGCATAAATGTTTGCAATTGATTAAAGGAGTCCTCCCATATCAATTCGAGCCATCAATGACAGCAATGTAGCACCCAGAAAATGCAGAAGATGGCGCCCAAGCTCTGTTCGAAATGGGCTGATTTGTCTGCTAGGAATTTGTGTCAGCAAATATCAAATAGTTGTCTTGGTGCAACACATAACGATTCACATCGCGTTATTTATGTGTTTTCATTCTAATTTCGCCATCAACACGGATCAACACAAAGTTTTCAGACCAAAGTACAGAAAAATGCATTGTCACTTTCTCGTTTAGGGGGCGTGGCGTCAAGTGGGGATCATCATCAACTCGAAAACAAGACTTCCTGCATATTCAGCGCAAGTTTTAAAACGTAAAATATAGCTACGGATATGCGGTGGAATCTTTGTAAAATACGCTCAGTAGAAGTCATTTGAAGTGATTTTACAAATTATGGACACAACTTGTCCTTTAATCTCCAAAGAGACCAAACCATTTTCAATACTTAATGATCCCCCAACTTTATCCTGTCTGGCGCACATAATTTTCCACTTCTTTAATGGTGGGCCGGAGTCAGATTCTAACAGAAAAAGCACGACAGGAAGAGTCCCAAAACATGTTTTGGTTTTCAGAAACACAAACAAAATCAGAGTATTTTCTGTCACAAGAAAAGTGGGAACGATGTTGCACCGGGCAATCAGTGATGCGGACTGGAGAGCTGATCCGATGGACAGACATGGTATGACTGGATACCGTGTGAGGTTGTATGCACGTTTTGCGGAAAGCCAAAAAACAACCCACAGATGCCCTATCAATGTGAAGTTAATATATGGCTCTGCCTCTAACAAAATAATGTATATATGGATTTGGAACAAAGTCTGAAGGGTAAGAAAGCAATTGTTTTTAAGACAATTGTACTTGTCAAAATCTATGGAGACAACACAGTAAACATGTGGATATAAAGTATCACATCATTAGATCCACTGACAGATGTTTTATATTCAAATGACACTCCTTGTTTTTCTCCCCTCTTCATTAAGACACATCCTTTCAAGCCTTTCATTGGTTCTCCCATAACCAATCCTCTCCCTGTGATTCCCTGCTATTGTGCAGATGTGCGTGCCATGGAAAGACACATAGCTGTTCGTCAGTGTGTTTGGCTCGCAATTCCCCAACTTCCTGTCCTTCATCTTCGTTCCCTTCCTCATGTTTCTTTTGTGTCATCTACTAATCACATGCACTTATTAGCAAACAGCTTGGTTTGATGTGCTGTCTCCCTCTGTCTGTCATTGTAATTTTGCATGCTTGTTGGAAAGCTTAGCCGTAGTGTGAAGTTTTCCTCAGTAGTCCTCAGTGTTTTTCAATCTTTTTAGAACCAGGGCGCGTTTTTTTACATTTGAATTTTTTTGCGGCACACCACGAACCATCTCACAGGAAAGAGGCAATCAGTGACGTGTTGCTACACGGACAAATATTAAATTATCCTCCCAGTCTTTTCAGCACAGACACAGGACAATGACATAATATTGGCAGAAAATGATTAATAAATGTTTGTAAAATTTTAAATTTGAAAAATGGGCATTGGATAGTTTCACACGGCACACCTGACGATCTCTCACAGCACACTAGTGTGCCGCGGCAGTGGTTGAAAATCACTGCATTACCTTGTGTTTTAGCTTACTTGGTCAAGGAATTCTGAATAGCATAACAGAACTAACGTCTGCATTCTGCACATGAAACAGATGATTGGTCCATAGGGGGAAAAAATAAAAAACTTCCCAGACAATTTGTCATGTCTTCTCCTTGACATCTTTTTGTCCTGTGTGTTCTTGACCTTGGCTTTGGGGAATTGTCTTGAACTCAAGCGCCTTACTTTCAATTGAGCCCTGATGTGAAATGGCATTCTCCAAACTCTTTTCAGGACATTAAATGTCTCAAGAGATTTTTTTAATAAATTCCAGTATGCAGTTTTAATATTTCCATCCAATTTGTTGGTTTCATCCCCAGCAAATATGTAACACCATTAACTATTGCAGTCAAAATGGCGAAATACATAACTTATGAAAGGGAACTCATTACGCCCTCACCTTGGCTTTCCTTAGTGTCCGTAATGTCCATATTGGTTTTCTGAGATTGCCTTAGTCTGCTTCTGGTATAAACACCCATCTATTCAAGGAAACACATTTGCATCAACTGATTATAACATTTAGACTAATTAAACCATCAATTCATTTGAATGAGTACACTAATTGTATCAAACTATAGCTAGGCCCACTTTGAACTCATTCGGAAATATAATCAGAGGGGGTTGCACAGTGTGTTAAAAGACTTTTCATTAGGTATCATTACCTTTTGTTCATTGTTCAATCTGCGTCGCAGCTTCTTCATGTCATCCATTTTTTGCAGAACAGCCTCAGCCGTACTAAGGTGATTATGAAAGAAATTTGGTGAGTTACTGTTTAATAACAAGAAAAAAGCAAATCACCTGATTTCAATCAATTGTGAATTGAATGTACTCATTCAATCATTCATTCATTGTACAGTGTTCTATTTGTTAAGTTTATATATATATATATATATATATGATAAATCTTACCAAGAAATGTTCAGAAACTCACTTGGTGATGAGGCGGTCATAGAGGACAGACGGATTCCGGGTATTAAATTTGTGCTGGGTGATTCTGGAACTTCGTCGTAAAGAGTGTTCTTCCTCGTTTTTGTAGACCCTTAAGTCAACGCGACTTTTTTGGGGAGTGGAAGTCCCTTCTACTTCATCTAGAACATCTTGAATATGAACAGAAACCAGGTTGTTGGCCTGGGAGAACATACCATCCCAAAAACACATGCTCGATAAGCATGATGTGGAAAACTGAGAATTACAGTGACATGTAAAGACGGTTTACCAAAACGTACCCCCTTGTAGTTTGTCACAAGATGAATTGCCTTCCTTCCTCAGCCTGGAGGATTTCCTAAATGCACAAAATATATGTATGGATGCATAAATCGACCACAGTAATGAATCATCCCTTCGATTAATGTGGAGAGCTAACTATTTGCTTTGGCAGTATATTCGATAGACATTGAAAAACACCAGTCTTTCATTCACAAACAGAAGAGTAACTAAAATAACCAGGGAAGTTTCATTCTGGTCACGCTAATGGCAGTCTACCTCTTAGCTGGGAGATTCTTGGGTCATCTTCAACCCCGACCCTAAGCAGGCTCTAAAACTATCAAACCCACAGTAACAGAGGCTTAGGTTCTCACCTTGTGGCGTAACCTCCAGGTTTTGGTTGTATATCACTAAAGGAGACCTCAAGTTTTACTCGGCTTCTGGTCTTTGGAAAGTCGTGGAGACACCTTCTCGGCTGCTGCGCACCATCTCCCTAGCAATCACAAAATTAATTCAGTAATGGTACTCAATGAGTGCTTGAGTTCCTCCCTAATTACATCAACCCATCTAGTGTGGGATCTGCGGTGGGGCCTTTTACACGCGGCTGTAGCTGAATCAAATGAAATGATGGCGTGAGTGGGGTTTTGCAGGGGTAATTGGAAGAGATGTCCAAGCAAATGGATGTGCCTCCAAATGGCCATTCAAGATGTTGGGGTCCGGAGAGTACATTTTCGAAGGTCTGAGCTGTTAACACAGAGGTGCCAGCTGATGTTCATGGTTCTGAGTGACCTGCTGTCAAAGCCATCAACCCTTTTGGCAAAGGTATTGTTTAAAGCCAAAGATTCTGCGCCATACAAGAGGATGGAAAGAACTGCAGAAAATGCAATCAACGCAATTGGATATCCCAAGGGTCTTCTGAGCTGTACTTTTTTGCCGCCTCACCTTGGGCACTGGGTGACGAAACCCATTGCCCAGAGACAGGTTAGCTCTTTGGATCTCTGGGACATGCAAACTCCTCTAGTGGTATATTTTTTTTTGTTTTTTTGTTTGTTTGTTTTCATTTTTTGGGGGGGAGTTACAGATGAATGACAATTCTTGTATGTTGAAGTTGTCCGTTCTTTATCTTAAATGTTTTTCCTCACGACGGTCACAGGCATTTTGGTCTTTGGGAAAGATTTTTTTTGTAATTTTATTTTGAATTAACAGTCTCTTAGATTTACATTGGACATGAGAAGTGATCCAATCTCTTTTTCCTCAGACACTACAGCTTGTTGGCTTTCAAACTTAGCTTGTAGCAGACTTGTGCACATTTTCAGGATGACATTTTTGATCAACAAGGAAAGGGACACTTTGATTTTCTTGTATTTCATCTATAACTGGTTCAAACCACATTGGTGGCGGGAAAAGTGGTTAAGATTGCACGACTGTCTGTGACTGTTGTCTTGTATTATTTTGATATTTTATGTTCACTGTTCTGTTGATGCTGGTGGGGCACTCATAGTAACTCCGCTCTCCTTTGGTTGGGATGAAAGAAAACTATAAGAGCCGTGTGTTGCGCATAGAGCACATTTAACAATAAAGTTGACTTAAACTTAAAACCTGCGTTTGCTCTGGGTCCATATATATTAACGCATTCACTGCCATTCACAAATGTATTCTGGAATTGAAAATATGACGTAGAGCGCCATTCCCGAATTTGTTCAGGTTCTGTTTTTTTCTTGTTTGGGTGCCGATAAAGCGCTGGGTATGACCTCTGGCAATGTTTTTTCCTTCCACAAGGGGGAACCATTTCCCTTTTTTCCATGTTAGTTTTTGGTTCTGCTTCAGCAGTTGTTAAAGCGCTATGTAAAACAATATGTATGTATTGCGTTGTATTTTGGACAATCGCCCTCATTTCAAGATCATATAAAACTAACTAAACATTAAAAGCTATAATGGACAGCCCCTCCCACTCCCTCTTGCCCACCCTGACAGCACTGGGTAGCTCCTTCAGCCAGAGACTGCTACACCCACGCTGCAAGGAGAGGTACCGCCGCTTGTTCCTACCGACTGCTGTCAGGCTTCTTAATAATCACATGTGAATGAAAAAAACTGGACTCTTGTATTGTAAATAGCACAGCCACCTTATGTTGACTCAATAGAGTTACATATATAAAATGTGCTTTTTTTATACTTGCACTATGTAGTTATTCATGAAACATTTTTGCAGTTAGTATACATTTCTGCCCTCTGACATTTCTATTATGCTTAGAATACTTTTTTCAACCCACACCCTAACCCCTTTCAAATTGCTGCCGTGGACTATAAATCTCCCCATTGTAGGACTATTAAAGGCTTTCCGATTCTTATTCTGATAACTCCATACCATATTAATTAAAAAATAACTTTTTTCAGATGAAAGAAGGCAGTCTAATGTTTCTTACGCGGCATGGAATGTTTATGTAGTCCTAAACTTCAATATTCTGTTTGTCCTGGAATTCGAGTGACAACGACAAAAACATTGGCACTGGAATGCAGACGTTTTTGCACATGGCTGGCAGTGAATGAGTTAATAGGCCCCTGTACATACTTTCAAACGTTATTCTAACTATGTTGCTTAACCCTCACCACGTGAACGAAATATAACTAAGCCGTTATCGACAACTTCATACAGTACAGTACTGCGGGACAGCGACATAGTGCGTCTTCTTGGTTGATCCACAGCAGAGAATTTTGTACATTGTTTGTGATTGGTTGACGCTCGCTTTTTCCGCCTGTAGAATCCAATCAGCAACGACGTCAAGTGACGTCTTTATTTCCGCGCTTCGTTTCGTTCCGTATGTAACCTTTAGCTTTACAGGGCTACTTATGTGGTTGGTCTTATAGATGTACTTACTCCTGCTCACCACGTGAACGGAATTTGAAAATTGAAACCATCAAGGAAATTACCAAGTCAAGGACCGCTAACGGGTGACAAATCTCACAATTCAACCCAATCCTCTGCCATCTCATTTTGAGTTTAGCTGCGTTGAAATAAACCCTCGCACGAATAAAATTAAAAAATACTACGATGGAAGGCAAGGTGGAGGATTCCAGATACACATAAAGACACCCTTGACGCACTGGTGAAAGCGCTGAGGTGATGGTCGGATTTTAAAACTGGTTCAAGGCTCAACTGCCACATTTTACGAGTATGAAAGTTGAAAAGTATGTGAGTGACTCCCAATGATGATATTTGACGACGACTGTCAGTTTGACAGCACAACAGCAAGTGTCGTGAAAAAAAATCCAACAGTCCAGCCAACACGCATGAGTTCACACTCACTCGGTTGTGTTCTGGGCTGCCCAGGCTATCATCCAGAGAGTGACGGGTGCGTGGTGACCGCGATGATTTTCTCTGCAAAGCGGGACCAAGAGACAAAAACTCCGAGCTTGTGTCCAAGTCCATCGACCTCCTGTTTCGAGTTACTCTCAGTGGTTGAACAACAACCCCGCCGCCGTTGCTGCGTAGCATTGCCATGTCGACTCCAGTCCAAGTTATAAACGCAGTAATGACGGGCGCTCAGTCACTACAGCACTCCAATGCATCTACAGTTTGACGTCACCTGCATAGAAAAGATAAACGCATACTCGCTTCCGCCGACACGCGTAGTAGCGCGAACCCCAACCTTTGATTTCTGGCGCCACAAACGTCGTCAGAGCCGCAGTGGAAGTAAGAAAAGAGCTGCCGCGAGAAAGTATAGACCCGAGGTCTCAATTGGTCCGAGAACCCAAAACTACCAATTTCGTAACATTTCCCTATATAGTCAATACTTACACTTTTGATGACCATCAGCTTTCATCGAGTACAGTACTATATACTAAAATTTCGCAACTAATTACGACAAGGCGGAGGAATACGTTGCATGGTTTGCCGACGTACCACTACCCGCAGCAGTAGAGATCTTACGAAGAGACTGCGAATGTGTCGTTAAAAGCTAGTTGTGTCACTGTTGGGCTGATCCAAGGCTTTCAAATGACGATGACAACGATTTTAACACCCACACATGCATTTAATTTCAATGAGAATTCATAAAAACCTTATTATTTCTAGTCATAATATTATCTATACTGCTGCATAGGTCATCTTATTGTTTAGAGGGGTCATCTCAAGCACCTCAGTAATAACTTAAATTGAATTACTCGTGTTTTCAGATCAACTCAAGTGCTTTCAATAAAATGAGGGAACCACTTTCCTCTAAATTGTCTCGGGATTTCAGTGGAAAACTTGATTTCACCCAGAGTCCACATTAGTAAGTGTGGGTCATAGTGGCGATGACCCATGCCTAATACAATATTTGACTATTAGGTAAATACTGTATTATTGGGTTATGGCGGCCCGGTAGTCGAGTGTTTCACATGTGACGTCACCGTCGCGCGTCTCAGCCTGATGCATGTCCCATGCTTGAAAATGGTATAAAAGTAGCCGTCGCAGGACAGAGAGATTTCAGAATAATCTCGGACTCATACAGACGCAAAGAGACTTGCTAAGACCTGCACAGGCATGCCGGGCGTCGGACGGACATCACAGCACGACGAAACGCCCTACTCGACCCCACACCACGATCAAGCTCTGGGACACATCACATCTGCGTGTCACTTGCCTGGGAGATCTGACAACGAACCTACTTACAAAATAAAGAGAAACATCAAACTCATTACACATATCAACTCAAGAGATCGTGAGTTTGATCCCCAGTGTGGCCTCGTTGTGTGGAGTTTGCCCCTGGGCCTGTGGGGGTGTTCCGGTTTCCTCTTTCCTCCCACATTCAAAGAACATGCAAGGCAGGCTGATTGAACACTACAAATTGACCTTAAGTGTGAGTGTGAGGATGGATGGTGTTTCATCTCTGTGTGCGCTGGCAACCGGTTCAGGGTGTCCCCCACCTACTCCCCAAAGATCAATAGGCTCCAGTATCCCCGTGACCCTAGTGAGGAATAAGCGGTTTGGGAGATGGAATGAATGAATGAAGATTGGGTTATCATTTTGCTATGCTGTTAAAGCTGTCACAAATCAGAACTCATACACAGGTGGTGCCATTTATTGAAGTCATCAGTTGTCTTGGGAATGATAGAAAAGGTAACAGAGAAGAAATATGTTTAATTATATTCTGGCTACCCTATCATGTCTGCACGTTGACATGTAGCCAGTGAGCCCCATCACGATACACAGAGTGCTCATGCAATGGCTGCCAGGTAGTCTTTCACTTCTGCTGGGGTGAGTCTTTTAAAACCGGCCTCATTGCAGATGCCAACCTCAATGTTCTCTTCAGTCATCTGACCTTCAAAACTCTCCTGAAATCAGAGTAAATGTCTATGTGAAAGACTGACATACTTTTTGGAAATTTATGAACCGGAAAATATACCTTCAAAGTCAGGATGGCTGTGTGGATGGCATCTTCCAATTCCAGGTCATTGTTATACCTGGAGAATGAATCTTAATCAAAAACAATTCTGTAGGGTGCAGTTTTACAAACTTCAAAATGCAGAAGAAATTCCAGATCCATTTGTCAATAGTGTAATAGTAATAATGGTATGTAATAATAACAGCTAGTAAGATAGTAACTAACCCTTTTGGGCCATTATGTTGTTGCTCTCAACAAAACATTGTGAACCATTCCGGTTCAAATTGAGGCACACTTACTTTATATATCCTTTGCCATGCGATATAACTTCTAACGTAATTCAATGCAATTTACTGTACAGTGATACTTTGGCTTACGAACTTAATTGGTTCCCAGACAGTGTTTAAGGCGAAAAGTGTGTATCCCAAAAATTTATTTCCCATAGGAAACCATTAAAATGAGAATAATACGTTCCCAGGTCCCCATAAAACATAATTTTCTACTTTCTAATTTTCTAATCCTTAAAACTACACAAAATATACCTTATTTTATGTATAATAAATGTGCTATGGTATAATAATTAAAGAAATAAACTACAATATAATAAAGTCATTTTATTTACCTTTGTGATGGTCGTTGATGGAATGGAGTGGCCGGTTTCCTCAGCATTAAACACTTGATGAGGAACGTAACCTTTCACCATCTTGAGGAATGATCCCTTCTAGGTGCTTTGTGATAATTTTATCTCGTTCCTCATCAATGGTGTTCGGTTTAGCTGCGTTGATAGCTTTTGGCATCAAGTGTACAGATGGGTTGTGTGGGTTGTTTGTGCAGCCTGATGGGATATTTTAACCTTGCAGTCTACACTCTGCCTTTGAAGTATCAAAGTTGAAACTCTCATGTTCGTCTGCCTGTCTCTGTAATGTTTAAACCACATCGCCTCACTGCTGCGTTCTTGACCAATCACGTGGCTTTAACCGAAGACTGGGGGCGGGAAATAGAGGACCAAAACAAGACGGCTGCCATTTTGTTGTTAGAAGAAGGGGCTCGTTCGCGAACGACACATCACTCATCGAGGCAGCTCCGTGTGTATCCCGAAAAAAGTTCGGATGTCAAGGTACAATTGTCATAAATTTAACGTTTGTAAACCGAAAGGTTCGTAAGCCAAGGGGTCCGTAAAACGAGGTATCATTGTATATTGAGAATCTGAAGCAAGCTACCTTTTTTCAAGGAATGTTTTTCCATTCACATAGTTTTTCCCCATGGCAGTGGCTTTCCATGCAAAATATGCTCCCTGAGAAGGTACAAATAGCACAGAAAGAACAATCATATTTTTAAAAATGTTCTACCATATACAACTCATTCACAATTATTCAATTCAGACACCACTTCAGAATTATGTTTTCAAATCTTCAGTTATAAAAGGAATTCGGGAATTCAAATTTTCAACTCATGCAATCTACAGGGACGAATATAATAAAGATCTTAACCCCCCCAACCTGAGAGCAGGAACCTATCATAGCAGTGTCCGGCACCGCCATGTCTGGACAGTAGGGATATATACAGTAAAGTCTCGTTATATCGATATTCAAGGGAGTCCGAAAAAATATCGATATAACCGGGACTATCGATATATCCGACCCTGTTTGCATGTAATTTTCTCCGTGCGTGCATAGAAATAGTATCGATATAACCGGGACTATCGATATATCCGATATCGATATAACGAGACTTTACTGTATATCAGAATCAGAATCATCTTTATTGCCATGTAGAACACACAAGGAATTTGTTTCTGGTAGAACACGCACTAGTATCATCATCAAAAAATTGCTAAGTGGCACTATACAGTTCCATTTGGGCCGTATAGGGCCGATATTACCAGTAAGACTTTAGTTCGCTGAAGAAGCATCTTGGATAAGAAGTGAAACGTCCGACAACTTCAAAGAAGTACAGATGACGGCTGAAGAAACCTTTTCATCGATATACTGCTATTCAATATACTGATCACTTATTAATCAGAATCAGAATCATCTTTATTGCCATGTATGTCGAACACACAAGGAATTTGTTTCCGGTCGAACATGCTGCACTAGTATCATCATCAAAAACATTGCAAAGAGTCACTATAAAGTTCTAGTGGGTTACTGTTTAAAGAGTTAATGGCTTGGGGGAAGAAGGCGTTTAAATGTCTGCTGAATTTGGTGCGCATGGATCGGTAGCGCCTGCCTTAGGGGAGTAGCTGGAAAAGGTGGTGGGCAGCGTGCGGAAGGTCCAGTAGGATTTTTCCGCGCCCTTGTTTGGATTCTTGCAGTGTGCAAGTCCTCGAGAGTGGGTAGGGCGGTGCCAATTATTTTTTCCGCCGCCCTAACTGTCCGTTAATACTTAAAACTACAACATAAATGTGATAACGTAAAAACATATAACCAGAAAGAAATATTCTGAGCAAAGCACGACAGGTAACATCCAACTTAGGACAGGCACAATTTATGATCACCCGTACTTACGACCACAACCGGCATACCCTTTTTTTTTTTTTTTTAATTCTACGCCTGGCAACGTAAACGCGCTACCAGCCTGGCAAGGCGTACGACAATTTTGGCCAGCCAGCATCTCACTCTCACACAGCAATAGAATGGCCTTCCCAAAGTCCTGACTTAAACTTGTGGACAATGCTGAAGAAACAAGTCCATGTCAGAAAGCCATCAAATTTAACTGAACTGCACCGATTCTGTCAAGAGGAGTGGTCCAAGATCCAACCAGAAGCTTGCGGATGGCTACCAAAAGCGCCTAATCGAAGTGAAAAGTGCCAATGGACATGTTACCAAATATTAGCGCTGCTGTATGTATATTTTTGACCCTGCAATTTTGATCACTTTTTCCTGTTCACCCATAGTAAACATAAAAGAACCAAACTTCATGAATGTTTTTGTGACAAAGAAGTATCGGGCCCATTCACTCAATCAGAGAAAAATCAGAGTTGTAGAAATAACTGGAAACTCAAGAGAGCCATGACATTAAGTTGTTCACAAGTGTATGTAAACTTTTGACCACAACTGTACCTTTACGGTACTTTTCGAATTATAAGTCGCAGTGTTTTTCATACTTTGGCCAGGGGTAAGATTTATACTCTCATGCGACTGATGTGTGAAATTATTAACATCATTTCAAATGTTATTTTCACACTAAACCGCAAGAGGACTCTCTGGGCCTGTGTTGATCATTTCAACTTTGCTGTAATTGCAACCGCCGATGAGTCTGACGAGTTAGACGTATGTGGTAAGCAAAGTATAAGGAAACGGCACAATGTCTACCTTTTAAACAACTCCCCAGGAGTTGTTTAAAAGTTATAGAGGATTTCATTGGATTTAGTGATTTCGAGTGAAACTAATAGTTTGTTAAAGTTATTAGCGTGTTCTTTAATCTATAGTTATATCAATAGTTCCATGTTACGTCGTTACGGACATAACCAGGCATATCTGTCATGTAATGTTAGTTACAACGGCTGTCGCTGTTAGGAACGTGCGATATAAATGGGGATGTATAGTATAGTATAGTATAGTATAGTGGACACTTGTTCAGCCTGTTCTGTATTTTATTTTTTATTTCAAATTGCCTTTCAAGATGACATATATGTTTTTGGTGTTGGATTTTATCAAATACATTTCCCCCACACATGCAACTTATCCTCAAGTGCAATCTATGTATGTTTTGTCCTTAATTGTGCATTTTTTGGCTGGTGCGATTTATAATCTGGAGCACCGTATAATCTGAAAAATATGGTAACTTCTCAAAAAAGACGTCCCAGTTAAATCCTGAAGCTCAGTATTCATCTGTAGTGTAGTGTTAAGTACCCATTGAAAATATACCAACAGGGGGAAGGATATAGCCTTGTGGATAAATCAAGTCTTTAGAAAATGAAAAGTCAACTCACTGAGGGATCTGACTGGAACAAGTAAGGCTGGTCTTCATCCCATCCAGCTATCAACAACGACACCCCAAATGGACGCACTCCCCTGAAGAAGAAAAAAAAAATGCAAATAAATTGCAGCACCATGAAATCAAGTAAGGGAGATTGTGTCCAAAATAGTTAATGGTCAATGATCTCATCCTGCTGAAAACCAACTGGATTGTCACAAAGTGTATGGGATTTGGGAAAATAGTTTGAATGAGTGGCCAATGGATCATCACTCCGCCGCAAGAGTGGCTGCCTTTCCAGCAGCTCATGTATTTCTTTTTTCTACTTTCATTCCTTTCATCAGTTTGCTGCTGTGAAATGTAAATTTCTCCAATGTGAGACTCGTAAAGGCAAATCCAATCCAATCCAATCACTCGTGTTCCACCAATTCAAAATGTCCTTCAAAATCACAGTGGGAGTCAAAGAAGATGCGTGTTGCTGCAGAAATAAGAAGTGAGCGACCATCATGAAGAAATTATGGATAGACATTTGGAACAGCAATTAAATCAAATTGTAAATACGGTCAGTCAAAGCTGTAAAATACAATGTTTCCAACCCGTATATCAGGGATGTCAAACTCATTTTTTCCCGCGGGCCACATTGTAGTTATGGTTTCCTCTTGCGGGCTGTTATGAATTTGGGGAAGCCATTAGAATGTTTAATCACATCCACATATTACATATAGGGCGCACAACCAATGAATGAATAACTACTTTTGAAATTTGAAGTCAAAATTAATTACTGTTATTGTGGTTTATTACGACAATTTTAAATTGTGGTTCAGACTGCAGCAAACATCACGGAATTTCACAAGTTTGATTTGCTTTCGGGGGCCGAATAAAAGGATGTGGCAGGCCGGATTTGGCCCTCGGTCCTTAACTATGACACCTGTGCTGTATATGGTACCTTAGGAATTCAAGCAGCTCTCTAACAAGTCCCACTGACTTGGAAAAGGATTTCTCACATGTGTGCTGTTGGTTGCGGCAGAGTGTGTGTGTGATGTTCCCTCCCTCTGCAAGAGGATTGTTAGCTGACTTCAGCTGTCACTTAAAGGACAACCGACGTCTCCGGACAAGTTGTGTCCATAATTTGTAAAATGGTTTCAAATGACTTCTACTGAGCGTATTTTAAAAAGTTTCCACCGCATATAGCTATATTTTACGTTTTAAGACTTGCGCTGAATATTCCGGGAAGTCTTGTTTTTGAGTTGGTGACGAGTCCTCTACCCTACGTCACTGAAGGAATGCCCCTGACCGAAAAAAGGACACATTCTAGCAGTCCTTCCATCACTTCAATGCATTTTGCTGTACGTGTTTGGTCTGAAAACTTCATGTTGCACCAACGAGGCAGAAGAGGGCGACAAAGCTCTGTGTAAGGAATGAATCAGCCCGGGGAAACAGGCTGATTAATTCCATACACGGAGCTTTGTCGCCATTTTCTGCCTCTTTTTAGTGCTACATTTCCCCCCTTATTGCCTCAAAATGGCACGGAATAAATTCTTTAATCGATTGCAAACATGTATGCTTTCCTCTTCAAAACTATTTGAATCATATTCATAACTGGATGAGTAACAAGAAAGCATATTCTCCGAATCTGAAGCCATTGTTTTGCTTCTCCAGCAAGGCAAGATGTCTTGGGGTGACGCCAAAAACAAGGGGGCGGGACCTTCTGAAACTGGCCACTTTGACTCTGAAACATGTCATTTTTATTGGTGTTTTGCATTTGACTAAAAATATCATACTGCCTGTTTTGGGTATTTGAGATGCTATAAAATGTTTTTCTGATGTCAGTTAGGAAACAAAAAAGTGACGTCGGTTGTCCTTTAATGCCAAACTTGAAAGATTTGAGGTGTTTATATGTAACACCGACATGGAAACATTGTGGACGGTGACTGATTTTGTTCAAATTTCGAAATTAATGTCTGAATGTCTGCGATTGGCTGGCAACCAATTCAGGGTGTCCCCCGCCTCGTGTCGAAGACAGCTGGGATATGCTCCAGCAATCCCCGCAAGCCAAATAAGGAATAAGCGGTACAGAAAATGGATGGATGGATGAATGTTAATCTGGACTTTGAATAGATAACGATATATAGCCAAGCGCTACAACACAGTCAGTTTTACAGGCAGCGAATGAGGCAAAAATAAGGGAGCAAAAAAGTTGGCATATCTGGTGAAATGATTGACTTGTTTACAGGGATTGAACTGTCAACCAACAGCATTTAGAAACAAACACAACCACGGATTGACTAGGGATAAAACCCAATGTAGTCATCCTTGCAAATAAGATCACAAAAGACACGTGGCGGCGCCAGCATTTTGGGTTTGGAAAAGTGCTGGGACCACCGTTTCCAAGGTTACCGTGGGTAATACACTAAGACGTCATAATTTGAATTCGTGCATTGCACGAAAGGTTCCCCTGCTTAAACCAGCACATGTCAAAGTCCGTCTTAAGTTTGCATGTGACCATTTGGATGATACAGAGGACTCATGGGAGAAAGTTTTGTGGTCAGATGAGACTAAAATGGAAGTTTTTGGTCATAATTGCACTAAACGTGTTTGGAGGTAGAAGAATGAAGAGTACAATTCGAATAACTCCATCCCTACTGTGAAACATGGGGGTGATAGCATCATGCTTTGAGGGTGCTTTCCTACACATGGGACAGGATGAGTGCACTGCATTAAAGAGAGGATGACTGGGGCCGTCCGTGTATTGTAGGATTTTGGGCAACAACTTCCTTCCCTCAGTCAGAGCATTGAAGATGGCTCGTGGCTGGGTCTTCCAACACGACGAGGACCCGAAGCACACAGGAAAACCATGAAGTGGCTTCGTAAGAAGCATATCAAGGTTGTAGCATGGCTCAGCCAGTCTCCAGACCTGAACCCAATCGAAAATCTTTGAAGGGAGCTCAAACTCCGTGTTTCTCAGCGACAGCCCAGAAACCTGACTGATCTAGAGAAGATCTGTGTGGCGGAGTGGGCCAAGATCCCTCCTGCAGTGTGTGCATACCTGGTGAAAAACTACAGCAAATGTTTGACCTCTGTAATAACCAAGGCTAATATTAACGTTCATTTTCTGTTCAAATACTTATTCGCAGCTATAATCACACAAATAATTCGGTAAAAAAAAACATGCATTGTAAATTCTGGATTTTTCTTTTTAATTTATCTCTCTTACAGCAGACATGCACATACGATGACAATTTCAGACCCCTCCATGATTTCTAAGTGGGAGAAATAGCCAAATAGCAGGGTGTTCAAATACGTATTTTCTTCACTGCTCTACTCACCCGGACTGTGTGTACTCTTGCATGACAGATGCTATTCGCTGGACAAGCTGGCCTGTGGGGATTGGTTCTTGGTAAACAAGGAAGTACTGTTGTGCCAGCTTCCTGGCTCGTCGGACCAGAACCCTATAAGGTACAACCTTTATTAAACTCTTGTTTGAATACTAAATAATGTAAATAACATTTGACATAAAAAACATTCTGAATCTAAACAGTCAAATGTAGAAAATCTCCACCTGTAGTCAGGGCCCATGCCGCTGTAAACCATGCCTATGTGCTTAGTGATGGCCTCTACTTTGTGAACACTCTGCTCATCATACAGAATGGATTTCTGTTTCTTTTCTGTTGCCAGGACGACCCCGTTGGAAGCTGGAAAATTGGAAATGGAAAATGAGCCCTCCCAACACATCCCCAAATTGCACTTTGTTTACAACTTTCACCTTTATTCAGTAATGTATGTATGGTGAAAAATGTGGTCTATGACAATTACAAGGAAAATAACCGATATTTTAAAAATACCAAAATATCTAAATTTAACATTTATACACCTGGAGAAAACTGGAATGGCAATTAAATACACAACGTAAGGAAACATGTTTTGTTTTTTTGCCCCAAGATGGTGCCAGGTTAGGCAGCGATGGGTAAGTGCTCTTCAAGAGCCTAGGTTTTTTGTTGTTTTTCTGCAGTTTTTGTGTTTTGTTTGGTCACTTTGTGTTTGTTGTTACATCATGTGGACCTGCTGTGGATTGATTTCAGCATTGTTTGGCTACGAGAATTGTCAATGGAGAAGAATATGTGCTTGTTGGTTGCGTCTTTTTGGCAGCACAGGTGTACCAATACTGATTTTTCCTGCATATGACTGCAGTTGCTGTACAGGCCCTTGTGTTTTTTGCGCTTGAAATGGGCAGCATTTTTTTTTCCACCCCGCTTTGTTCAGCATGAATGTGGGTGCTGTTGTACAGTCTCCGGCTGGATGGATGGTTTGTGAAGCTGTACATGAGAAGAGAGGAACACCGATGCATATGTCGAACTGCAAGTCATAACTTGCAATCGAAGCAGATTTACATGACACAGGAGATGTTAGCCTGTTACTTTTTTGTCAATGGACACGACAGCCTCTGATTGCTTTCAACCAGCTTTTAAGAGATGTAAACATTTTTAGCATGACATCTTTGATTAGCCCATATTTCATGCATAACTGCTTGACACAACAGTGTATGGGGAAAAATAATTAAGATCGCATGACTTTCTGTGTCTTATGTGTTGTGTTGCATTTGTCATTTTATGTTAACTGTTTTTTTATGGCGGCGCAGGTACCCACAGCGGCTCATCTCTTCTGAGATAAGAAATGTAATATGTGCTGTATGTTGCACATGTAGCACATTTGACAATAAAGTTTACATGAACATGACCTGAGAATGAATCACACTTGACTCATTAAAATAGCTTCCAAGATCTAAGTAGTCTGCGATTGGCTGGCCACCATATCAGGGTGTACCCTCACCCCGCGTGCCCGAAGAGAGCTGGGATAGGTTCCAGCACCCCCCGCCACACTAATGAGGAATAAGCAGTACAGAAAATGGATGGATCTAAGTAGTGTCATAAAATGTGTCCCAGTAACACAAGTTAATGGTGGATATAAAAACAACGAACATCAAAATTGGGGCAATCAGAATCAGAAAGCCTTTAATAGTCCTACAATGGGGAAATTTGCAACACTGTGAAATTTTTACCTTTAATGCCAACTGATGGGGCTCCTGCTGCGACTGCAGCCAGTGCATATTCAATCTGCACCAGTTTACCAGAAGGACTGTGAAAATACAAGCAGACGGTGCATTAAAAATCATTATGGAGGACGGTTGGAGTCAAAGACTGGCGCAAAACTGCCTACCCATTTGGAGATCTCTAAATTAACGTTTAGTTCATGTAAATCAACCAGTCATAATCTAATCTTGGAGAGTGGTGGGTAAAACTGCGTCATTTAACCTATCAACATTCAATTGAGCAAATTGCATTGACTAGCATCAGATTTAAAACTCTAGCTTGTAAATGGTTAGCAACGCGCTAATTATGTTTGTAGCTGATTCATTGCACTTCAGGCAATGACGGTGCATACAACATTAGACATGAAAACGATACAAACTATTCAGAAGGCAAGTATATTTTATAAAATCACGATTTAAATATGATTGTAAACCGCGTGTTTACTGGATACCTTCGATTCAATGGCAAATGTATAAAGTTTACCTAAATGTGGTCAAAGAGAAACTGTATCCGCGCTCCGCCATTTTGTTTTTCTTCTTCTGTTGCGTTTTTTCAAATATTGAGAACACTGCCCCCTCGACAAAATCGCCGTCAATGTCCTAATACAACAAACTGCAAGATGAACTTCAAGGACTTGAGCATATGTATGGATCGTCCGTCATCCATCTATTTGAGCCTATGCCAGCCGTCTTTGGGTACGATATGAGGCAGGGGACACCTTGAATTGGTTGAAAGCCAATCGCATGCATGGATAATAATAATAATAATAACATTTATTTATATGCGCATTTCACAACTCATGGGCACTTTAAAGTCACAAACACAACAACAATAAAACCACACTCTAAGTGTATGCTTGTGTGTAAATATGTGCGTGCGTGTGTGTGTTGTAAACAAAATGAGACCAAAAGATAAATTATTCTAATTATTCTCATTTGTTAAATGGTTTGGGTTGTCGGTCATATTCAGTTGATGGTGGTTTTGGCTTGTTTATGTGATTGGTTGGAAGAGGGCAGGATGTGTTGGCGCGTCAGCGGAAAGGGGCGTGTTCGGGCGAGTTCAGAGCTCACGAGACGAGAAAAATAACAATAAAAACAGAAAAAGCTGCATTGAAACGAAGTCCATAGCTCCTTCCTCGGTGATCATTGAAATGGAGCCATCCACGTACACAAAAATACGAACCTCTCAACTTACACAATCAATGAAAAGATTTTAAACACGAAATACCGGCGAAACATTCAACCGCAAGGCGGCAGTAACCTTTGGTCCCGAAGAACCTGTGGTCAAAAGAAACAGAAGAAGAAATAACTTGTCGCCCTTTGTTGACGATATATAAATGACCGTGACCGTTTGACATGTTTTGAAGAAATATAACGTGCGAGATACCATGAATTTACCTGCATTGTTAAATAGTTTAAGATGTTCCTTGCTCCACATCGAAAGCAGACTTCTGGGGGCAGTCGGAATCGAAAGACAGTTTGGTGAGTTCATACCATGTTATAGCAACTTCCCAAGATGCATCTGAATGAATTCCGTCTGTTTGAGCAGTTAATTGTCTTACAAATGTACGGCCTGGCAATAATGCGATTGCCGCTGTGCAGTTCCAGCCCTCGTAGTTAATGGATCCAGTCCGCTCCCTTTTATCGATGATCAGCAGCACAAAGTTGGGCAGAGTATGGGGCGACCTCCTGGCGTTCTCGACAGCATCTTGTGGATGGCTGCACCCAAGAACAGACGCACCATTGAGGTCAACCGAACCAGAAGGAGGGCTGAGCCCAAACTAACCAAAATCAAGGTACACTCGACAGCCCATTTCTAATCCCGAATTCTGTGTCACTTTTAAAACAAACGTTTGGGTTGTAAATGCCAGCAGTCATACAAGTTGAGTCACATAGCACTACACTGGCATCCACTGTTTTTCTGTTTGGCCAACACATAGCATGTTACTTTTCTTTTCCATGTTACAATCCACAGGCCTCATTAAGGTTGCAGTTGAGTTAGTTCACCCGACCGAGGAAAATGCACACACTGGATTAGCATTTTTGGAATTTGGGAAGAACCACTGAGACACCATGCAAAGCCAAGAAAGCAATAGCGAAGACTAAAATACAGACACAGAACCAACGCTGACTGAACGTATTTACAATACAATACATAGTGGTTTACATAGGGCTTTAACAACAGCTGAAGCTTGAAGCTTTAACAAAGCGCTTAACACGGATAACTATCAAATACAGTACAGGAATCAAAGCAGTCACGAAAACGGCCCTTTATTGTTTAAAAAAGCGGCTTACGGTAGTTCTAAAGAGATAAATGGTTTAAAACGTTTTAGCACAGCTGTGTGGGAGCATTTTACTTTAGTTCATAAATATCATTGAGTAATTTGACACAGACAGATAAATAAGCTCAACTGAAAAACTGAAAATTCTACCTTGGTAGAAAATGCCATTGCTCCGCTAAACACGTATGGAAAACATCCATTATTGTTAACTGACGCATGCTCTGCAACATGAAAGAAAACAAGCACTTTTATCACTGTCAAAGTGAATGAAGCTAAACATTCAAAGTAAAACATCTTGAACAATGACTTGCTTACCTAGATGATCCATTGCCGTGACATGTTTTTGTTGATTTAACAAAAAAATGATTTTTTTGGGGGGTAAGTCAATATTAATTTCGGGCTGGGACCTCCAGTACCCCACGTGACCTTAGCGGTTCGGAAGATGAATGAATGAATGATAAAAATAATAATTTACCTATCTGATTCAAGGAGCAATTTTGCTAATAAATACCTTCATTTAAGGAGTAGTTTACTAAGTTGTGGAGCATTTTTTATGAGTTCATCCTGAGGATTTGGTTTTATAAAGCAATAAAAATGTGACAATATAACAGGGAGGTTGAATATAGCGCTGAAGCCAGAGGCAATTGTAGAATCTGTGATTTTGGGGGATAAAGAGAGCTAAAAGATCAAACATCTCTGGAGGTGCTAGGAATCTCTTTCGGGGTTATTCAGCAGCCTACATTTTGCAAATATCCCCATTGTGGACTATTAAAGGCTTTCTTATCTTAAAAAATACCTGGACACGCCTATGTCAAAAGCTCTTGAATATTTCTGTCTCTTGCGCTAAGTCTATATCATATGTTTGGATCAACTCTATTCATGTTTGGTCTTATTTTGTTTACTAGAAACATTTAAAAGACAAAGTACTATATATAAACAACTTCCTTTGTGCATCTTCACCTAACAACATGGCATTTTAGCATGCAACATAGGGCAGTAGGTACATGGCCTTATGTTTAGTCAAAGTCAGCTTTATTGTCAAATATCCTAATATGCATGACATATAGCACAGATGAAATTAATGTCCTCTCGGACCCAGCGTGCAAGGCATGCAAGGCACTTATAACGTGGCTAAGAAGACATACAATTGACAAGACAATAAATGTAATTTCTGAATGTAAAGTGAGGTAGTGTCGTCTGGAAAGTGAGGTAGTGACGTATGTAAAGTGAGGAAGTGACGTATATAAAGTGACGTAATGTAGTAATGCAAAAACAAACAAGAAAGGGTTGAAGTGAGGTCTTGCAGAAAAAATGAGAAAGAACAAAAAAATAGAGTTCAGGATGATAGTACAGCATGTAGCGTGTACTCAGAGTTCTGTGAGTGTGGCAGTGGGAAGGGGCAGGGTGGGCAGGGCTGGGAGGGAGTAGAGTCTCCGGACTGCCTGGTGGCAGAAACTGTCATTGAGCCTGCTGGTCTTGGCTCGGAGACTCTGCAGTCTCCTACCCGATGGCAGCAGGCTGAAGAGGCTGTGTGTGGGATCGCCAGCGAACCTGATGGCTCTGCGGGTGAGGCGGGTGTTGTAGATGTCCTGAAGGGGGGGGAGAGAGAGACACCGATGATCTTCTCAGCTGTCCTCACGATGCGCTGCAGTCTTACGGCAGGACACGGTGCAGGCGCCGTACCACATGGTGATACAGCTGGTCAGGATGCTCTCGATGGTACCGCGGTAGAAGGAGGTCGTGATGGGGGTCGGGGCTCCAACTCTTTTGAGCTTGCGGAGGAAGTACAGGCGCTGGTGGGATCTCTTGGCCAGTGATGCCGTGGTCTTCAGATATGTGCACTCCCAGGAACTTGGTGCTGCTCACTCTCTCCACTGCAGCACCGTCGATGGTTAGTGGAGCATGCTGGGGGCGCACTCTCCTGAAGTCCACAACAATCTCCTTCGTCTTCTCCACATTCAGACGGATATTGTTGTCCTTGGACCACGTGGCCAGGCGGCTGACCTCGTCCCTGTAGGCTGTCTGCTCATCGTTGTTGATGAGGCCCACCACAGTTGTGTCATCCGCAAACTTTATGAAGAGGGTGGAGCTGGGTGATGATGGTGAGCAGTCATGCGTGAGCAGAGTGAAGAGGAGGGGGCTCAGCACACACCCCTGGGGGGGCCCTGTGTTCAGCGTGATGGTGCTGGAAGTGTTGTTTCCAACTCTGACTGCCTGTGGTCTCCCCGTCAGGAAGTCCAGCAGCCAGTTGCACAGGGAGGTGCTGATCCCCAGCGACCAGTTTACTGTGAATTGGGCAAATATTGCTTACCTGTGTACTTGAAGATTTTGAAGAGTTCAAATTAAAATAAAGACACCTTGAGACAAAGCAGTTAAGATGGTTAACCATTTCATATGTTAATTCATGTTGTCATCAATTTCAATTTAAGTGTTCAGGTGAATGACTTAGTAGACAATAATCCTCAAAGACTATTTCAAGAGATAGATTTTATAAAATTCATTTTTTAGGTGGTAAGAATCATTGAGATTAAAATTTAGTGTCGCCAGTGTCATGACTGGCAAATGCCCTGCACTGAGCCACTGATGTTCCAAGCCAACTGACCTACCCAACTGTGATTCCGAGCTTGGCCATTGATGAAGAAAGTAGCTATTCGGCACAAGATCTAATGTGAATTACACAACAGATTGACATGCGTCACAAGTTAGCGCTCCATGATTTGCCTAATATTTGGGAACTCTGAGTCGCATCGTTTTGCATCTCAGCGTTTATGATTGAGGCACAAATGTGATTTTTGATGAACAAACTACGATGCAAAGCTGCTTATTTTAAGCCTTGTTGTGTTAATATGTGATTGCCACTGTGAATGCAAACTTTTCAGTGTCAGATTTGTAAATACAGTGATACCTCACCTTATGAACTTAATTGGTAACCAGAAAGTGTGTGTAAAGCGAAAAGTTCATCTGCCAAACATTTATTTCCCATTAGAAACCATTAAAAATGAGAATACAGTAATCCGTTTCCAGGTCCCCATAAAACATAATCATTTTCTACTAAATAAGCCTTAAAGGACAACCGACGTCTCCGGAGAAGTTGTGTCCATAATTTGTAAAATGGCTTCAAATGACTTCTACTGAGCGTATTTTACAAAGATTCCACCGCATATAGCTTTATTTTACGTTTTAAGACTCGCGCTGAATATTCCGGAAGTGTTGTTTTTGAGTTGGTGACGAGTCCTCACTCTGCGTCACTGAAGGAACGCCCCTCACTGAGAAAGGACATACCTTGCATCACCTCAATGCACTTTGCGGTACTTTGTTTGGTTTGAAAACTTCGTGTTGATGGCGAAATTAGAAGGAAAACACATAAATAACGTGATGGTGAATCGTATTTGATGTTCGCTTACAAAACGTCCCAGGAGACAATTTACACGGAGCTTTGTCGCCCTCTTCTGCCTTTTTTGGGTACTGTGAGTACTAAAGAGTTTGGATTGGATATTGGATATGCCTTTATTAGTCTCACAGTGGAGAAATTTACATTTCACAGCAGCAAAGTGATGAAAGGAATGAAAGTAGAAAAACGAAATACATGAGCTACTGGAAAGGCAGCCACTCTCGCGGCGCCGTCTTGTCACTACATTTCTCTCCAGATGCATCAAAATGACCGGAATAAATTCATTAATCGATTGCAAACTTGTATGCTTTCCTCTTCAAAAGTATATGAATAATATTCATAACTGGATGAGTAACAAGAAAGCATCTTTTCCGAATCTGAAGCAATTGTTTTGATTCTCCAGCAAGGCAAGACGTCGCGGGGTGACACCACGAACTAGGGGGCGGGACCTTCTGAAACTGGCCACTTCCGGGTTCAATTTGAAGTAGTTTTTGGACACTTTAAGTCATTTTTATTGGTGTTTTGCATTTGACTAAAATATCATACTGCCTGTTTTGGGTATTTGAGATGCTATAAAACGTTTTTCTGATGTCAGTTAGGAAACAAAAAAAGTGATGTCGGTTGTCCTTTAAAACTACACAAAATATACCTTATTTTATGTATAATAAATGTGCTATTGTATTGTAATTAAAGAAATGTACTGTACTGTATAATAAAGTTGTTTTATTGCTTAGAAAACACAGAAACACCCCTAGCCACACGTAGCAATGGTCGACTTAGCGTACTGGTACTGGGACGCTAAGTCACACAAACGCACACCTCTTTTGTGTTTTTTGATTATCTCCTTCTTCTGCTCGACCGTAATTTTCTTTTGTGTCCTCTTCGGCTTAACACTAGCCTGTGGTGGGGTCTTTTTCGGTCCCAAAAAAGCAAAAGTATCCACTCGATAACAAACCACGTCGGCACTGAGTGCACTGAAAGAAAGTGGTGTGGAAAACTAGTCTGCCAGCCACATTGGCGCTGTTCGATCGTGTTGTTTGGTGTTCTTCCGCCAAACACTAGTCCGCCAGCCATTGTGGCGGTCCGTGTGTTTCCCGAAAACTAGTTCGTATGGGAAGATTATATTCTCGCGAATTTAATGTTCATAGGGTGAAAAGTTCGTAAGCTAAAGCGTTCGTTAGCCGAGGTATCACTGTAAATCATTTTAGATACAGCTCTTATTGTCTTTAGATTGTGTAGGCATCCAGAGTAAGTCTCCTGTGTGCATATCCCTGACATTTATTTTTTTTAATATATTATTGGCCTCATTTACCCCTTCTTTAGCTGAACATCGAGCCCTGTCCAGAGTGTGGCCATCTCAAGCAGAAACACATTCTGTGTGGCTTCTGTTATGCTAAAGTGTGCAGAGAGACTGCTCTGATTCGCAAACAAATTCAAGCTCTGGAAGGTGGTCCTCTGGGTGCCCCCAGTGTGGAGACCATTGTTGTGTACGTGGATGAGACGCCTAGCGAGCCGGACCAAGGCAAGAGGATTGTGGAGATGCCCAGGAAGCGGCCCTCCTGGTTCGGCCACTAATGCACCTCTGGCTGTATGCAGTACACACTTTTTTTTTTTAAATGCTCACTGACTGATGTGCTATCATCTGCTGTCTGTATGAATTGTGGCTTGATCTCTTTCTGCAGGCCCAGTCCATGTGGCAGCATTTGGTTTGTTTATGCTGGTGTATAGCATATGTGCAAACCAAAAACTAACATTGAAAAATGTTTCGTTTGGTAATAAATCCATAACATGATGAAAAAATGTCAATGGGTCATCCATTTTCAAAAAAATATATTTTTTTAATTCTGGTCACGGGGGAGTTGGAGCATCACCTTCCCGACAGATACAACGTGGAGTGGTCGCGTGGGACTTGGAGCTATCTTGCGGCCACACTTAACGAACATGTCCACCTACACAAAAGCAAAACATACAGTACACATCATACAGGAGCGCCTGAGCCAAGATGTACCATTTTACATTTTACACTTCACAGATTTCTTGCAATGCATTGTATTTTGACATTGTAATATGGTGTTTGATGAACTGATAGTCATAACTTTAGAAAATTTCTGAGATTACTTTCAGAGGGAAAAACCCTTATTCAATACACCCTTCACTGTGTATGCAAGTGGACAAAAAATTATTTATTTCTTCCCATTGTTTAAAAATATTTGTCCACTTGATAAGTTATGACTATATCACTAAATAAAACTTGTCCAACTTGGTTTCAGATGATCAAACAAAATATTGGTCAATGATAACATACATAAACAGAAATTGCAGTTTTCAAATGACAATTAAAAGCTTTAAGGCATAAAAACACATTTTTGACCCTCTGTGAAAAAGTAATTGCCCCCTGAACCTAATCACTGGTTGGTCCACCCTTGGCGGCGGCAACCACATTTAACTTGTGATGAGTCTCCTGCAGGGTGTGGTGGAATTTTGAATCTGTCATCTTTCCAGAAAAGTAATTCCGCCACTAGGTCAAGCCACAGCATCTCAATTGGATTGAGATCAGGACTCTGACTAGGCCACTACAAAGTCTTTGTTTTTCTTCAGTCATGCTGAGGTGGATGGCCTTGCTGGTGTGTTTTGGATGGCCTGACATTCTCCAGGAACATTTTGGTAGGAATTAGAGTTCATTTATCACAGTAAGTATTCTCGGTCATGAAGTAGCAAAACAGCCCCAGACCATCACACTAATACCACCACATTGTGACCTCTTGGATGAGTTAATTTTAGTTGGCATCCCCTGAGAAGGTTGTGCTATGGGCTCACCAGTTTCACCCATAGTGGCTAATCTGTACATGGAAGAGATGGAGAAACAGGCCCTCACATCCTTCCGGGGAACAAAACCTAGACACTGGTTTAGATATGTGGATACTTTTGTCATAATTAAACTAAATCACACAAACGCACACCTCGTTCGTGTTTTTCAATTATCTCCTTCTCAGCGACGGTGATTTTGACGGTGACGGTCTTCTTGGGCTGAACACGAGCCTGTGGTGGGTTTTTTTCGGTCCCATCATAGTAAAATTATCAGCAAAAAGCTCCAAGTAGACGATCGACGTGTGCATTCAATGAGAGGGGGTGTGGAAAGTAGCGCCAGCTGGAGCGCTGTTCGGTCGTGTGCTTCCGCCGAAGATCACTCTGCCAAATCCGAAGGTCGTGTGCTTTGGTTCTCCGCCAGCCGTGGTGGGTGTGTATTATGAAAATAGTGCTTATTATAAGGTTTAATTTGCATAAATTTGACGTTCTTAAGACGAAAGGTTTGTAAGATAAGGTGTTTGTAAGTTGAGGTCTCACTGTATTTTCTTTCTCATTTGTTCTTGAATTTCTCTGGATTTCAGCATGATGTTTAGCTTTTGAGGATCTTTAGGTCAGCTTCACTTTGTCAAGCAGGTCATATTTAAAGGACACCCCCGGGCAAGTTGCATTCATAAATTGTAAAATCACTTCAAATGACTTCTACTGAGCGCATTTTACAAAGATTCCACCGCATATAGCTATATTTTATGTTTTAAGACTCACACTGAATATTCATGAAGTCTTTCGATGAAAAGGTTTCTTCAGCCGTCATCTGTATTTCCCCTGACCGAGAAAGCGACACACAATGCATTTTGGGTATTTTTTTTTCGTAATCGTAAAATTAGAAGGAAAATTACATCAATAACGCAATGGTGAATCGTTGGCTGTATCACGCATAAAGAGGGTGTAAGTTTAGCCAAATTCCCAGCGGACAAATCAGCCCATTTCCGACGGAGCAGAGCAGTCAACCATCAGTTGCACATCTTTTTTGCATTGTGGCCTTGGCATGTTTTCTATAGCAGACACCTTTCGTGGGTCTGGTCTGATACCTTCACTGCATAGGATATCACCCACAAATTTCAATTCTGTTGCACCCAGCTGACATTTTTCTTTATTCAGCTTCAGGTTTGCTTTTCTTGTTGCTTCGAGCACAGCTTTCAGTCTTTTGTCATGTTGAGCTCTGGTGGCACCCCAAATGATGATGTCATCCATCGAGGTATCAACTCCTTCCAAGTGCTCATATATCAGGTTGACTGTTTTGTGATAAACTTCAGGAGCTGAAGCAATGCCAAAAGGTAGTCTTAGGAATCTGTATCTTCCAAACGGAGTGTTGAAAGTACATAGTTTGGAACTTGGCTCATCCAGCTTCATTTGCCAAAATCCTGAAGAAGCATCTAGCTTGCTGAAATACGTTTGCCTTTGAAAACTGTGCCATAATCTATTGTTGTTGGGTTTTCTCACTTTTGCTTTCATATCAGCAGTCTTGTTTTTGTTGAATCTGTGTGCATTTCTTTCCACTGCATCTACATTGCAGCTAGAATCATTTAGCAGCTCTTTAGACTGTGATTTAACAGTCTCAGCGACTCTACACAGTGCTAAGGCTTTTTCCAGGTCCAGATCTGATTCTCTGAGTAGCCTTTCTCTGTTTATTATCTGTAATGCCACACACTATTCTGTCTTTGATCAGTGATTCTGTAAATCCACCGAACTCACATGTCTTCGATCTGTTTCTCAGCTCATTTGCATATTGGTCAATAGTTTCTCCAACTGTCTGTACACATGTGAAGAATCTATGCCTTTCAAACGTGTACACATGTGAAGAATCTATGCCTTTCAAACGTCACATTGCCATTTCGGAATGCAGTGAGCTTCAAACGTTTTCCATTATTTTTGAAAGCTTCATCTTGTCATCCTCAGCATCAAATGTGAAGTTATTGGAGACCTGTCGAGCTTCCTCTCCCACAACGTGTAAAAACATGGATGCTTTCATCCTCACATGGCTTTCATCAGCTCCAATTGCAGACAAATACAGTTCAAAACGTTGCTTTGATCTCTTCCAGTTTTCAGCCACTTTACCTGTTAGCTGCAGAGCTGTGGGTGAACGTAAAGCTTCCATTTTTGTCGTTTTCTGCCGGGGGTTGTGCTCAATGTCTTTCCTCCGTGGAATCTTCCGTTCCAAGTCCTTTTATCGTCCGCTTGTCTTTCAGACCAATTCTGACACCATGTGTTGCTTTGTGTAAGCGGGTTCGGTAAATGATACAACTTCTGGATAGAGTTGAGGTTCTTTATTAGGACGGATGTGTTGGTTGGAGGGAGAAGGCAATTGACATGTGTGGCTCTCATCAGACTGACCCGCAGCAGCGCGCGTGCTCCTTTGGTCGATAGCCAGGCATTACTAGTAGAACATGCAAATACGATTTGCTCATATCATTACAGATAGCGGAAGTTTGATGCATGTTTACTCATCTCGTCACACTGCATGCTAACTGTGAGCCACCTGGTAAAAGAGAGCAATCACCATATTTGTGGAGCAAACCGATCGGACAAACATCCACTTCTCTCTCGTCTCAACATCTGATGTTCGTGTGCTTGTTCGAAGTGTGGCGGTCTCCTTTGTGTGTGCGCGTAGAACCCACGACTCTGTCTGCTACCACGGATTTTAACCAATCACGGGCGGCTTCACGCAGCTTGTGCATTTTCCGAGCGCGACATTGGAGTCCAGATCTTCACCAGTTTCATCGCTTGCAGAGGGCTCGAATTGATTCGGAAGGACTTCTTTAATTGATTGCAAACATTTCTGCTTTCCTCTTCACAACTATTTGAATCATATTCATAACTGGACGAGTAACAAGAAACCATCTTTTCCGAATCCGAACTCTCCGAAGCCATTGTTTTGATTCTGGAGCAAGGCAGTGTGTGACCCCATAGTGACGTCACGAACAAGGGGGCGGTATTTTCTGATTCTCCCCCATTTCAAACTAATTTGTGGCAGTTTAGGGACACTTTTAGTCATTTTTATTGGTGTTTTGCATTTGACTAAAAATATCAGCCTGTGTGTTTTGGGTATTTTAGATGCTATAAAACATTTTTCTGATGTTAGTTAAGAAACAAAAAAAAATGTGCCTGTTGTCCCTTAAGTGATTTCTTGATTGAGAACCAGCATCACAGTAATCAAGCCTGGGTTTGGGTGTGGCTCGAATAATTAAACTCAGGGATAAGAAAGCATTTAACTTAGGGGCAAACACTTTTTCACATTGTACGTTTGGATTTTGTTTTCCCTTTAATAATAAAAAATCATTTAAAAATAACATTTGTGTTTTTAGTTATCTTTTAGTAATATCGACGAAAAGTTTTCTTCAGCCGTCATCCGTACTTCTTTGTAGGTGTCGGACGTATCACTTCTTATCCAAGAGGCTTCGTCAGCGAATGAAAAATTTTAGTAATACATACATTTGTTTGATAATCTGAAAAGATTATCTGCGCGACTGGATGGTGTAAAATACGAGGGTGGAAAGATCAATGTTATCCACATGAAAACTGGCAACAACCTTAAATTCAACCAAAAGAAATGTTCCTACTTCTGAGACGTGACTGAAATTCAAAGAGTGTCCTTGCCATAAAAGTATCCTTACATGTAACCAGGTGAAATTACATTTTCATGTGGGATCTCTTATTTGATAGCAGCTTCACGATGCTTGTATCTAATTTTTGCACATCATCTGCTTAATTTTTTTTGTAAAATAATATCTTGAGGAACCCATGGTATAGATAGATAAACCATATCTAAAATGTATAATTGTGTCATCAAATGTACATAGAGTTGTTTGTTCTGGGGACACAAGCCAGTGTATTATTGTGCCGGTCCCATGCCCAGATAAATAAATAGGGTTGTGTCAGGAAGGGCATTCGATGTAAAAGCTTGGCCAAAACAAACACGTGAATCAAACCTCTGAAAATGGAGGTCACTGATTGGCTGTGGCGACTCCTTGAAGGGAAAAGCCAAAAGGAAAAGAAGTTTGATGATCTGAAAAGTGTGACATCGAAAAAATAAAATAAAATCACAAGGAGTGCAAACACTTTTTCACACCGCTGTGTTACTCTCAGGAAAACCGGTAGCGTGGGAGCTCCCTCTCAACTCTGATAAGATTTCATCCTTAACAGGAAGCACACAGAAAGTGCACACAATTCCTGCACCAAGGCTTTATTGTGTGCAAAATGTAGATTGGTTAGAGTCTATACATCTAATCATAAAATTGAGAACTTATTCTCAAGGATATTGTGAAAAATTAAATGTGACCGTCATATTGACAAAAGAAAATTCTAATTAGAAATCTATGTACAACCGATCAAGTGGTTCTCCAGCAACCGCGTCATCACCAAAGACCTCACTGTGCCAATATTTATTCAATTGATCAAATAACGGAGTCACCTTGTGTGGTGTGTCCTGAATGGCATCTCATCATATGAGGAGGAACTTTGGAGAGGGTCACCCCTCCAGTGGCAGGGTGCAGCCTAGGTTATGTGAGCGGTGGCGCGTCTGGCTGCCGCTGCTCACCCGCAGAAAAACATTTTTTGTTCTTATCCTGTGACTGTAAAGGGTCCTTGAGAGTTTTGAAAGGTGCTTATAAATAGAATCTATTATAATTATCAGGGATGAACTTGAAGACTTGGAGTTGGATGGGAGTCACGATCGACACAATACAGAATTTCAAAATAAAATAACTTTCAACAAAGCTATATGAAATTAAATGTTGACAATGGGGTGCATGGCCCGTGATGATGAGAAAGATTGAGTAAATTAACGCTATATTTCCCCTTTTAGAAGGGAATATCTAAGAAGTTAAATGACACCATCACTGACCCCCCTTAAAAAAATGAAAGAAAATATTTGTTTATATTCTAAACTTTGATTGCGTATCCAATGTGGATTTCATCCATGTTCATTTGTGTCTCACAATTTTAAAAAGCCTTTTTTGGATCTCTTAAGGAAGAACTAATCTGCATTACATTATTTTTAAATGTGACAATAGGTCACAACTTTGTGCACATTCCATTTCTAAACACAAACCATTGCCACAGGTACTGTAGTCATCATTTTGTTTGGGGCTTTTTTGCTAAAATGGCCGCCTCAATTCTCTGGTGTTTCTGGACAGTGACCTGCAGGTGCCAGTACTTGAGATACACCCACATGAGACTTCCGTTCTTTCTCTTGTCCATGTTCATAAGGTTTGCACAATGCTTATCCCTCTTAAAAATATCTTGAAGATCAGCCTCGATATTAAGTTCACCCGTAACAGGTTCTTTGACTGCTTTCAGGAGCATGTTTCTTTCCATCTCTAGGCGCTTGTCTCGAGGCAAGATTAGGGAACAGTAGGCATTCTGGCGCTCCACAAGCTGAGCCTCAAGCTCACGCAGTGTGGCGTTGGCTCTCTGAAACCACTCGTTCTGTTGCTCCCTGGCTTGATGCAGGACAGCCGCTCCAGCTCCGGACTTAATATATCTTTGCTTCTCTTCTTCCAACCAATCACGCTCCTGGCGGAAAAGATGACACATTGTTTGGTGTATGACAGACACACGCATGCGCACGTACACACACGAATGCACGCAGGTCAAGTCACTACATACAATAGAATTCCATTTAAATTAAAATATTGACTCCACAAAATAATTCAAAATCCAAAGTGCCTGAGAATGCAGGAAAAAAGTGCTACCACAACATTAATATCATGATTGCCGCAGTCTTGCTGAAACCAGAAATGAATTTCCTATCAGAGCAAACAGCCAAAAGTGATGGCACACCCTCAACTACAGCGCACTGTCACTCAACAGAGCAGACAGAGAGGAAGAAATTTTTCAAACGCAATATACAGTGCAGCAAGAACACTCCTGAACTAAAAGGAGGTGAAATTATGTTCCAGTCCAACTCACACTTTTTTTGACTTTTTTCTCTCATTTGCCATGTGTCGTCGATCCTTTTCCAGATTTTTTTTCTCATGTTTTTCACGATGAGCGGGAACCCTTAAAAGGAGAAATTACCTGCTGTAAACGTTTCCGGTCTTCTACCATAAGATGGCTCTGGGAGATCATGGCCTGCTTGTAGCCTTTTACCCTCTGTCTCTCCTTCTCCAGTTCCAGTTCCAAGGCAGCCACGGCTCGGCGCCTCTCCGTTAGTGTCTCCTCGTACCGTGACTCCATTTCACTTTTCACCATGAGCACATCCTTATTATACTTGGATTTGACCTTTTCAATTTCTCGCTGAGACTCTCGTGTCCAGATCCAACCTGACAAGACAACAGGTGTTTCAAAATCTTGATCTTAAAGCATATTTTCCCTCATTTTAAAATTAGGAACTATTTCAAGCGAAGTAAATTGCTCATACCCTAAAATAGGGCAGACATGGTCCATTTTATGCAGTTTTTTCCCCCCCAAAATTAACTACTGTCTTAAATTGTGGGATGCTTTGAACACATTTCTATGAGGAAAATGAATCACAATCACAAGTGTTTAGTTTTTTTGTTCTTTTGACTTCAAGATGGCACCTCGAGAGTGGCTACCTTTACAGCAGACCCTATATTTTGTGTTTTCTACTTATATAACGTTGCTGCTTTGAAATGTAAATATATCCAGTTAGACTAATAAAGGCTAATTTAATCTAAGTAATTTCAAATAGTCAAAAATGACATCGCAATGACAGGTGGTCAATTTCGCCCGCCATTTTTTATTGTCAATTATGAATCATAGTGTGGAAGTGGAAGGCTTTGAACAGAACTTCTTCTTTTCCTTCCACAGTGCAGACTGATAAAAGAACAGTGTGTAAAATGTGTTGATTTGTTGATTATTCGAAACAACACTCGTAATACCAATAATAGATTTATTTTTAAGTTTTTTTTTGTTGGTTTTGGTTATAGAATTGTAGGTGAATTAATTGGATTGGATTGGCCTTTATTAGTCTTGCAGTGAATCTGTAATTAGGTGGCCCGATAGTCGAGTGGTTAGCATGCCAACTTTGCACTGCAGTGGTTGCGAGTTCGAATCCTGCTCTGACCGACCCGTGTGCTATTTGCATGATCTCCCTGGGCCCGTGTGGGTTTTTTTTCTGAGTCCTCCGTTTTCTCCTACATGCATGGCAGGCTGATTGAACACTGCAAAATGTCCCTATATGTGAGTGTGGATGGTTGTCTCTGTGTGCCCTGCGATTGGCTGGCAACTGGTTCAGGATGTCCCTATTGCCGGAAGACAGCTGAGATAGGCCCCAGGACGCCCCCCACCCCCTCCGTGACCATAATGAGGTCAAGGGGTCTGGAGAATGGATGGATAATCAACAATTATATTACATAACAGGAAGCTGCCACAGATACTCAAAGAAGTCAACTTAACGATTGCAGTCCCTCAAATAATGACGATAGTTTGTGTTACAAACGCCGTGAATTGAATCGTCAATTTGAGGGAAGTCGAAAAGTCGTTTGGGATGACATAATGCTTTCATCACTGCAAGGCTTACAAAGTATATGGTCTATCTGTGCATGCCACCATAAGCGCGCAGTTCTGTATTCAAAAATGCACATGGTTGCATGTTTTATTATATTAGCTCACTACTAGATGACACTACATTTTATGCACTGTACCTTTTGTTTGGAAAATTAATCAAGGGGCCATTTGCAATGTAGTCACGGGCATCAGCTAGTTTGTTGCACAACCCCAATATGGTAAGTAGCAGTTGGATAGCAACAACAATGGTACACACAACTGTTTCCAAGCCGGTAGAAACATTATAGAATGTAAAAATGTAAAATAAATTAACAGCAATAATCAATGAAAAAGAACAGGGTCTACTATGCATAGAAAATTGGCTCTTGGCATACATACTAACCTTTCTCTTGATGTCCATCATCGGTCATGATGATGCATTCAAAGTCATAATACAGTAGTTGTTTTTTCATTACAGTTCTGGCAGTTTTTATTTTGTTTTAAAATTATGTTAGCGTGAAATATTTTTCAAGGAGGTGTGTTCAATTTGTTTTTATTTTCTCAAAAGTAAATTGTTTCAATGCAGTTAATTTTTTCATTGAAAAATGCTATAATGTAATTGTTAGAATGGTGGATTAAACACTGTCACTCAATATTGTGCAAACTGCAATTGTCAAACAACTACTGTATTTAGCCTTCCTTTGTCTACAGCTGCAGATGTGCAGCAATACCAAAATGAATAAATTTCAAATGAACCTGGAATAATTGTGCATGATATGAATTGAAAAAGACAAAAACAAAGGACAGTAAGTTTTCAAAGGCGCTTATAAATTAAATGTATTATGATTATTATTATTATTAATATTATTATTATTAACTCATTTGTTGCTTGACTTGTTTATCCCAAGTGTCGGCAAGACGAGGCTCCCGAGTCGCGTGCGCCTCTTTAGCGCCGTCCAGTGTTTGAAAATGTTTGAAAATCAAAAAAGATGGGTTAAGGGAAAATGTAAACTGCAAAGTGAGCTGAGTTTCAATGTTTACTAACATTGCCTCCAAGATGTGAGCGCATCGTAATGACGTCCCTGCCGTTTCCTACAACGAGCATTCAATCCTCAGTCCCATTCTCATGTTGTAAACCTTGTAACCATATGTTTAACAGCAGAAATTCTATAAAGACCAGATGCGCTCTTTCTAGTCTGAGAAGACGATTATGGCTCAAATCCATGTGTTTTCTGCCTTCAAGATGCGCCTGTAGCCAGACTTAGTCGTTGCATACGTCACATGAGGATTTGCATCATCGCCTGTGACATATCGGCAGGGCATGACAGGCAGGCGGCACCTGTAACAAACTGGTGATGTGTAATGGGCCATGTATCCCAAAGGTAAAAATAGAAAAAATACTCAGGAGAACAGATGATTCAACATTTCTTCGATCAAATAATTTGCATGTTTTATTTTTAGAAATACATACTGCATTTCATTCACTGTTGCGTAGATAAGGGCACATTAGGCATGGTTCCTTTTTTTCAACCTCAAAATAAAAATTACATTAAACATTTTATTTCTTAATTGCATTCCTTTAATGTCATCGAAGTAGTTAAACATATTGTAATTAATTTATATTGTAATGGGTTTTCTGCGGGTCCTCTGTTTTATTTTTTTGTGGCTGTTCAAACGTTTGGGTTGAAAACAGTCTTATCTGGCATTCTGACATTAAAAACTAAATGGAACTTACGAAATGCAGCCAGACCCAGCATAGGCACCAGCAGAGCATAGTTCCATTGGTTGCCATCTGCGACTCCCTCCCCCCCTTCTCGTTGGTCTGGTTGAATGTTCCATCTTGGGGGGTCATTCAGGTTGTTCATGGAGGCTGTTGTCACACCAAACAAATAAATAAAAAGAGATAGAGAAAAAGATATTATGGGATACTTTTCAAGTTTCAGGTACTTTCTACAAACCAAATTCCAATGAAGTTGGGACATTGTGTTCTGTGCATCAATAAAAACATATTTTTTAAATTAATCAGATAATTTTTAAATCAATCATAAAATCATCTTCCGGACCGCTTTAGCCTCACGAGAGTTGCAAGGGGTGCTGTAATTTATCCCAGCCGTCTTCAGGCACGAGGCAGGGGACACCCTGAATTGGTTGCCAGCCAATCGCAGGGCACACAAAGACAGACAACGAGTCATGCTCACACCTAAGAAGAGTTTAGAGTGTTCAATCAGCCTGCCGTGCATGTTTTTGGAATGTGGGAGGAAACTGGAGGGCCCGAAGAAAACCCACACGGGCCCAGGGAGAACAAGCAAACTCCACATAGTGAGGCCAGAGCTGGATTTGAACTCACGACCTCTGCACTGTGAAGTCAGCGTGCTAATGACACAACTACCAAGCTGCCATTTTAAAATCACGTTCATGTTTCATTTAATCTTTAGGAAGTCTTTTCACAAATGTCAAAAAAAAAGAATAGGGAATGAAACCAAAAATTCTGAAGATACAAAAAGGAGAGGAGTAGCAGTACCTTACATTGCACAGGTTTCAGAAAAACTATGAGTCCTTTGGCAACACAAAAGTCCTACTTATTTCAAACCGATAAACACTTTAAAGGACAACCGACGTCTCCGGATAAGTCCATAATTTGTAAAATGGCTTCAAATGACTTCTACTGAGCGTATTTTACAAAGATTCCACCGCATATAGCTATATTTTACATTTTAAGACTAGCGCTGAATATTCCGGAAGTTTTGTTTTTGAGTTGGTGATGAGTCCTCACGTCACGTCACTGAAGGAACGCCCCTGACCGAGAAAGGACATACCTTGCATCACCTCAATGCATTTTGCGGTACTTTGTTTGGTCTGAAAACTTCATGTTGATCCGTGTTGATGGCGAAAGTAGAAGGAAAACACATAAATAACGCAATGGTGAATCGTTGTATGTTCCACTGAGACAACTTGATATTCGCTGACAAAAATTCCAAGCTGAAAAATGAACCCATTTCCAACGCAGCTCTGGCGCCATCTTCTGCATTTTCTGTGACGCTACACATCAGTCTTGATCCCTCAAAATGACCCGGAAGACCTTCTTTAATCGATTGCAAACATTTATACTTTCCTCTTCAGAACTATTTGAATCATAAGAAAGAAAGAAAGCATCTTCTCCGAATCTGAAGCCATTGTTTTGATTCTCGAGCAAGGCAAGACGTCTTGGCGTGATGTCACGAACTGGGGGCGGGACTTTCTGAAAATGCCCAATTCGCAGCTCAATTTTTTTTTGCAGATTTTGGACACTTTAAGTCATTTTTATTGGTGTTTTGCATTTGACTAAAAATATCAGCCTGCGTGTTTTGGGTATTTTAGATGCTATAAAAAAATTTTTTCTGATGTCAGTTAGGAAACAAAAAAATGATGTCGGTTGTCCTTTAAGGTAAAAATTAGTCCATCCAAAAGATAAGCTGCCAAATGAAAAACGAAGTAATGTAGTTTATTTAATACATTGTAAAAATGACAATTGTAAAGAGCCATATATTGGGGATACTAAACAAATTCTCAAAAAAAGACTATCAACATTGCAGGGATAATACTAGTGGGTCTCAATATGCAGTACATATGCACCTAAAAGCGAGCACCCACACATTTGACAACAGTGAGGTTAAAATCTCAGAAAAAGAAAATAGATGGTTGGAAACCGGAGTAAAAAAAGCTATTGTCATAAAACAGCAAAACCCTTCACTAAATCGCCATGGTGGGGTGAGGTGCAATTTGGATCGTTCCTACAACCGACTTCTTAGGCAACATAGGCTTAGTTATGCTGAGGAGGTGATACCAGATCAAATGGGGCAATCAGGCCAGTCGTAGACCCATACTCGGGCGGGACAATAGAAGTAATCAGTATAGCCTCAGGCAATAGTCCTCTGCTCCCCCTAACCTGAGGCAAGGGACCTATCATAGCAGAGTCCGGCACCGCCACATCTGGACAGTAGGGATATACAGTAAAGTCTCGTTATATCGATATCGGATATATCGATAGTCCCGGTTATATCGATGCTATTTCTATGCACGCACGGAGAAAATTACATGCAAACAGGGTCGGATATATCGATAGTCCCGGTTATATCGCTATTTTTCGGACTCCCTTGAATATCGATATAACGAGACTTTACTGTATATAGGGCCAAAACTACCAGCAAAAAATTTTAGTTCGCTGACGAAGCCTCTTGGACAAGAAGCGAAACGTCCGACACCTTCAAAGAAGTACAAATGACGGCTGAAGAAACCTTCTCATTGATTTGGGGGGTTTATTGTGAACCTTATGTTCACATAGACGTGAGACGATTCATCTGAATTCAAATTGTGATTTTGATTTTCATCAAGGATAAAAGGTTCATATGCAGAAATTCCCTGTGCGTTTGCAAGGGAATTATCCTGAATACACCACGTTGCCTGTGGATCAAGTTTGTACAGTTGTCGAATGATCGGGTTTCAACATCTCAAACATTCAGGATAACGACTGCCAAGGACCTGATTTTGAAAACCTGTGGTACGGTATGCAATTCTGCCATCCTGGGCTGCTTTAACATCTTATTTACGCCCGAGTCAGACTTCATTGTAAAACTAAACACACAACAAAAAGAATGACAAATATTGACTATTTAAATACAAAACATGTTTCATTTTTAAAGTATAGTAAGCGCTAAAGCCAAAATATATATGGGATCCCATTCAAAAGCTTCAACAGGAAAGACAATTGTTTTAATAATCGTGATTTCAAGATCATTCAAAAGTAATCGTGAAAATTTTATTCTCTTAATCGTCCAGATATGACCACAAGGTCACAAAATATTCGAAAAATACATTTGGTTTTCCCTGGTAAACAAATTTAAGACAACGATGACATTGAGATGGAGCAGAACAATTGTACCATGCTTGCAAGTTGACAGCCCAGCTCATCACAAACAAGGCTAAGTCAAAGCTAAAAAGCTAGCTAACATGTTAGCGCGCGTGCTCATACACGTTTGTGTATTTAATAAATCCATCGAGCGGGGCTCTGTGAATCCAGCCACTCGATGTTTGTCTGTTTTAAGGTACGGCACTGTGGTGTTGTGTCTCACCTTGAAAGAAAGTCTAGGTCACTTAAAACATTTGTTACTGCACCATCACCCAGGTTATACAATTTCAACGCGTTAACGGCGGGTCGACTTCAACGGGGGTGTTTAGATTAATGTTGTGAAACATCTTCCATTCTCTGAAATAATGAGTACATGAAAAATTGTGTTTAAATGAAATTATTTCACAAAATACATACAGAGTAAAATAAGACGCTGTAAACTTTTTTTAATTGTTTCAATAAGATCTTATATATCATGATTCCCCTATTCATTGGATAATGGAATATTCCAGTGTCACGGAAGAAGTCAGCCTTCCACATTGGTTCCGAAGTGTCGGCGACGCTCCTCTGATTGAAAACATGGCTGGGGTTCAAGCTGCTTCTCGCCTCCTCTCAAAGCAGTTTCTTTCCTGCAGGAAAGCCGTGAGTATGACTACATTTAGGATTATTCTTTACTTTCTGTGATAAGTCGCAAATCAATGTTTTAGCAGTACTGCGAATCACAATCACTGTAGTTGCATTGCTTTCGTAACTGTTGTCTGTCTTGCATAAGCTGCGTTGTGTAGCGAAGGGCTGCTTCAATGTGACTCAAGCTCTGCAGTGCAATTAGGCCTTTGAAACCCAAACAAAGCATATCCTTTGTTGCCGTTACATTCAGACCAATCACGTATGTTTGTATTTTAATTATGTCTGACCAGAAATCATTCTGCTAAATGACAAGAACCCGTTTACTTCGTTGTCCTTGTAGGAAAGATTAAAGATTTTGTTTTCAGTTTAGTAGTTCACTGAGCATTAAAGTACGTACTTAAAATACTTAGGATGCACAACATACTAAAACATTGTGTGTAGACCCATTATATTATTTGAGAAGTACATTATATGTAGATATTACGCATATCATAATTCTCTAGACCAGTGATATAGACCAGAGACCCCAACCCCCGGGCCACGGACCGGTACCGGTACGTGGGTCATTTGGTACCGGGCTGCACAGAAAGAATACATAATTTACATAATTTCCATGTTATTTATTATCTGAGTTCGAACTATGTTTTATTTTGAAAAATGAAAAATTACCAGATTACATCCATCTATGACTTACTCTTGACGCATGTCAAAACGCGTTACTGTTGTACAGTGGGACCTTGGCTTACGCACTTAATTGGTTCCCAGACAAAGTGTGTAAGGCGAAAAGTGTGTATCCCAAAAATTTATTTCCCATAGGACACCATTAAAATGAGAATAATCCATTCCCAGGTCTTCATAAAATATAATTTTCAACTAAATAAGCCTTAAAACTACAAACAATATACCTTATTCTATGTATAAAAAATGTGCCATTGTATTGAAATGAAAGAAATACACTGCACTGTATAATAAAGTTGTTTTATTTACCTTTGTGATGGTCGTTGATGGCTTGATGGAATGGGGTTCAGACTTCTCTTCCTGTTATGAAAGTCCGGTTAGGCATCTTTTTCCAAAAAAGCATTAAATACTTGCTGAGGAACGTAGCCTTCTTCTTTCACCATTTCGAGGAATGATCCCTTGTATCAATAAAGGGTGAACTTCCAGGTTGCCGCATGACGATATCAGAGTGAATTAGCCGTGGTGCACTTAGCATATTGGTACTGGGCTGTTAAATCAGACAAAGGCACACCTCGTTCATGTTTCTCAATGATCTCCTTCTTCTCCTCGACTGTAATTTTGTTTTGTGTCTTCTTCGGCTGAACACGAGCCTGTGGTGGGTTTTTTTTTGGTCCCATAACAGCAAAAGTATCCATAGTATCCATGGAAGACCATTCACCATAGTTCCAGATATTTCTGTCAATTTTTAGTCAATTTACGGCTTTCCCAAGATGTGTTCCAAATGTCCACCATTTCGTTGCAAGCAAACCCGTACTCGTCTGATAAAGTTGTCAATCACTTAAGCGATTCTTATAAAACAACAAAATCCTTCATTAAACCGGTCTGGTGGGGTGAGGTTCAATTTGGATCGTTCATACAATAGCCTGCTTAGGCAAAACAGGATAGGCAACATTCGTAATGCTGATGAGGTGATACCGGTGGGAGTGGGGCAAATAGGCCAGTCGTTAGTCAGGAATGTAGGAACAATCAGTGGGGCCACAGGGAGTGGTCCTCTGCTCCCCCCAACCTGAGAGTAGGGACCTATCATAGCTGTGTCCGGCGCCGCCATGTCTGGACATTAGGGATATATAAATAGGGCCAATACGACCAGTCAGACTTTAGTTCGCTGACGAAGCCTCTTGGGTAGGAGGCGAAACGTCCGAAACCTTCAACTTTGTACTGATGATGGCTGAAGAAACCTTCTCATCGATTGTCAATCACTTGTACACACTGCTCTTTCGGGAGAAAACATTGCTTCAGTGAGGGACTCAGTAGGACGCATCTTTTATGGTCACCCTCCCGAATCTTAATTTAGGATTGTGTTCCGTTCTGCCAACAGCATTGAAGCCCATATTTTACCTTCGTCAGAAAGCAGTGGAGTTATGAGGTCATCCTTCAATAAAAACTTTAGTTGATGACACTGTTAGTCACTTTTCATTGGAAATATCGTCTGTAATATTCTGTAATAAATACTGGTATTTTCTTCTTCTGTAATAAATACCTGTATTTTCTTTTTTTTGCTCTCAGGTCCCTGTGGCAGGAGTTCAAGGTTCGAGGAATTTGCACTTTTCCATCTATGGCAAGAAAAATGCAAAAGTTTCTGATAATGTGAGTTAAAATAATCATCCACACACACAAAAACAACTGAATAGCTGTCGATGAAAAGTTTTCTTCAGTCGTCATCTGTACTTCTTTGAATGTGTCGGATGTTTCGCTTCTTATCCAAGAAACGTCAGCAAACTAAAGTCTTACTGGTAGTTTAGGCCCTATATATATATATATATATATATATCCCTACTGTTCAGACATGGCGGTGCCGGACTCTGCTGTGATAGGTCCCTGCTCTCAGGTTGGGGGGAGCAGAGGACTACTCCCTGCAGTTGCTCCACTGATAGTTCCTGTCGTTCTGACTAACGACTGGCCTGATTGCCCTATTTTGACCGGTATCACCTCATCAGTACTACTAATCCTATGTTGCCTAAGCAGGCTATTGTATGAACGATGCAAATTGAACCTCTCCCCACCAAACCGGTTTAATGAAGGATTTAGTTGTTTTATGAAAATCGCTTCTTTTACTCCCCTTTCAAACCATCTATGTTCTTTCGGTAATATTGTTTTTGGAATATGGGAGGAAACCGGAGGACCCGGAGAAAACCCACACGGGCCCAGGGAGAACATGCAAACGGCACACAGGGAGGCCGAAGCGGGCCGCGAACCGACGACCTCTGCACTATGAAGCCGGCGTGCTAACCACTGCACTACCGGTCTGAAGGCAGTGTACATCTATTTTCTTCGAATAAAGTGCTTTTATTTGCTCTCTTCAGATCTCCAATCAGTACCCTGTTGTCGATCACGAGTTTGATGCCGTGGTTGTTGGTGCTGGAGGAGCAGGACTCCGGGCAGCTTTTGGCTTGTCTGAGGCTGGCTTTAACACTGCCTGTGTGACCAAGCTTTTCCCCACAAGGTCTCACACTGTAGCGGCACAGGTAGAGTACTCATTTTACAAATGTTGCATGTAATAACAGCTTATATATATATATATATATATATATATAATGTGTGTGTGTATGTGTATATGTATGTATATATGTATGTGTATATGTATGTACAGTAAAGTCTCGTTATATCTATATCGATAGTCCCGGTTATATCGATACTATTTCTATGCACGCACGGAGAAAATTACATGCAAACAGGGTCGGATATATCGATAGTCCCGGTTATATCGATATTTTTTCGGACTCCCTTGAATATCGATATAACGAGACTTTACTGTATATATATATATATATATATATATATATATATATATATATATATATATATATATATTATATATATATATATATATATATATATATATATATATATAGTAAAGTCTCGTACATGTATGTATATATATATATATATATATATATATATATATATATATAGTAAAGTCTCGTTATATCGATATTCAAGGGAGTCCGAAAAAATATCGATATAACCGGGACTATCGATATATCCGATCCTGCGCCGAACTGCATTAAACAAAAGCCGCCAAAAGAGGGCAGCCAAGCGCCATATAAGAAACGGAGCTGGCCATTAGCTCCCTTTTTTTTTGGGTCAGAGATGTTCCCCCAATGTTGCCTCAAAATGGCACATATAATTCTTTAATGATTGTAAACATGTATGCTTTAATCTTCAGAACTACAGTGTATTTGGAACATATTCATAACTGGATGTGTAACAAGAAAGCATATTATCCGAATCTGAAGCCATTGTTTGGATTCACAAGCAATGCAAGACGTCTTGGCGTGAAGTATATGGGAGGAAACCGGAGGACCCGGAGAAAACCCACACGGGCCCAGGGAGAACATGCAAACGGCACACAGGGAGGCCGAAGCGGGCCGCGAACCGACGACCTCTGCACTATGAAGCCGGCGTGCTAACCACTGCACTACCGGTCTGAAGGCAGTGTACATCTATTTTCTTCGAATAAAGTGCTTTTATTTGCTCTCTTCAGATCTCCAATCAGTACCCTGTTGTCGATCACGAGTTTGATGCCGTGGTTGTTGGTGCTGGAGGAGCAGGACTCCGGGCAGCTTTTGGCTTGTCTGAGGCTGGCTTTAACACTGCCTGTGTGACCAAGCTTTTCCCCACAAGGTCTCACACTGTAGCGGCACAGGTAGAGTACTCATTTTACAAATGTTGCATGTAATAATAGCTTCCAATATTTTATATATATATATATACATACACACACACACACACACACAGTGAGACCTCAACTTACAAACGCCTTATCTTACAAACTTTTCGTCTTAAGAACGTCAAATTTATGAAAATTAAACCTTATAATAAGCACTATTTTCATAATACACACCCACCGTGGCTGGCGGAGTGATCTTCGGCGGAAGCACACGACCGAACAGCGCTCCAGTCGGCGCTACTTTCCACACCGCCTCTCATTGAATGCACACGTCGATCGCCTACTTGGAGCTTTTTGCTGATAATTTTACTATGATGGGACCGAAAAAAAAAACACCACAGGCTCGTGTTCAGCCCAAGAAGACACAAAATAAAATCACCGTCGCTGAGAACAAGGTGTGCGTTTGTGTGATTTAGTGGCTGAGCACGGCTATGCTAAGTCAACCATTGCTCCCATTCTCCGGAACAGAGAAGCCATCAAAGGTGCGTCTGTTGCAAAAGGTGTTTCCGTGCTCTCAAAGCGACGGTCTCGGGCAATCGAAGAAGTTGTAAAACTTCTGTTAATTTGGATTCACGAAAAGCAGCTATCCGGCGACAGCGTGAGTAAAGCTATTTTATGCAAGAAAGCACGGCTAATTCACGCCGATATCGCCATGCGCCAACCTGAAAGTTCGGCGCTTATTGAGGATTTTAAAGCCAGCAACGGATGGTTCGAGAACATCTGAGGGCGAGGAGGAGAAGGCAATGTTGGCAAAGTGGAATGATGTGCAAGACTGGCTATGACAATCATCAACATGATGAACGATAATGTGATGCCTCAACTTCGTAAGACCTTACAAGTCAGATAGCAACAGGTGTCAATTAAGAGGTTTTTAATGGGCAAAAATGATGAGGAGTCTCCCAAGAAAAAAGAAGAGAAGCCACACTAGAGGTTAAGTTACCAACAGTCCTTATGGAAGGTGACACTCCTTCCATAAGCCATCAATGACCATTAAAAAGGTAAATAAAACTTTATTTTACAGCACAGTCTATTTCTTTACAGTCCTCATGTAATGTGGCTCTCTTTGTGACTTTATGATACAATGCAGTGTATTTCTTTCATTACAATACAATAGCACATTTATTATACATAGAATAAGGTATGTTGTGTGTAGTTTTAAGGCTTATTTAGTTAAACTATATTTTATGGAAACCCGGGAACGCATTATTCCCATTTTAATGGTTTCCTATGGGAATTTTTTTTGAGGTACACGCTTCGCCTTACACACTCTGGGAACCAATTAAGTTCGTAAGTTGAGGTCTCACTGTATATATATATATATATATATATATATATATATATATATATATATATATAGTAATGCCATGAGAGGCTAACTCTTAGCGGGACAGGACAAGGAGTGCAATGGGCGACAGGTTTGAATGCAAACAAAGGTTTTAATAAAGGGTTTCAGGCGGGATTCACAAGCAACAAAGGTTTGAATAGTGTCTCTTCCAATACTTAAATCAAAATAAAGTCTCTTCTGAGGTAAAACTGAAGACGGAGTTCTTTTCCAAGAGTCTCTAGGCCTCACCCCTCTTGACGTCCTCCTCATGTAGCCTAGCCACCTTCGCAAGGTCCAAATCCAGTGTCCTGTCGTGTGGTCACAACTGGCAATGAGTTCCACGCCGCAATCAACTTCTTCACAGAGCACAGCAATCGAGCTTGTCTTTCCCCCAAGCTCCACACTCAGAGGCTCTCTGCCTTATGAGCCTTGCCTGCCAATCCCTCCCTGATCAGCTGCAGGTGTGTGGTTTTAATTGCTGCCTTCCACCAGATGGGGCCAAGACTCTCTCTGGGTGGAGCCATCTTAGGGGGATTTGCCCTCCAGGACACAGCGTCTCGTGACATCACAATATATAAATGTGTGTGTGTGTGTGTGTGTATATATATATATATATATATATATATATATATATATATATATATATATATATGTGTGTGTGTGTGTGTGTGTGTGTGTGTGTGTGTGTGTGTGTGTGTGTGTGTGTGTGTGTGTGTATATATATATGTGTGTGTGTGTGTGTATATATGTGTGTGTATATATACACACACACACATATATATATATATATATATATATATATATATATATATATATATATATATATATATATATATATGTATATATATATATATATATATATAACATAATTGGGAAAACTAGCCATATTGTTGAAATTAATTGAATAATCTATACTGCATTTTTAGGGTGGAATCAATGCTGCTCTCGGCAACATGGAGAATGATGACTGGAGGTGGCATTTCTACGACACTGTGAAGGGTTCTGATTGGCTCGGGGACCAGGATGCAATTCACTACATGACAGAGCAGGCTCCCGCAGCTGTCGTGGAGGTAAAGACCAATACTGGTTTAAATTCTTATCATTACAAGCTTCTGTTATTATTTAATAATAATAATAATAATAATAGTAATAATAATAAGAATTGTATCATAATAAGAATAAAAATATCATAATACCGTGATACCTCAGCTTATGAACGCTTTAGCTCATAAACTTTTCACTTCAGGAACATTAAATTTGCGAGCATATAGTCTTGGCTTACGAACTAGTTTTCGGCGGACGAACCAAACCACATAGCGCCACGGTGGCCTGCAGACTAGTTTTTGGCGGATGAACACCAAACCACATGGTTGAACAGCGCCACGGCGGATGGTGGACTAGTTTTCGTCACCCCCTTTCTTTGAGTGCAAATGTGGTTTGATATCGAGTGGAGTACTTTTGCTATTATGGGACCGAAAAAGACCCCACCACAGGATAGTGGTAAGCCGAAGATGACACAAAAGAAAATTACGGTCGAGCAGAAGATGGAGATCATAAAAAAAAAACAGACGAGGTGTGCGTTTGTGTGACATAGCGTCCCAGTATCCTTATCTGCTAAGTCGACCATTGCTACCATCCTTAAGAACAAGGAAGCTATTAAGGGTGCGTGTGTGCCTAAGGGCATTTCCGTGTTGTCTAAACAACGGTCTCAGGCAACAGACGAGGTTGAAAAACTTATGTGGCAGGGTATGGCCAGTGTTCCAATTGCCCGCCTTCCGCGGAGTCTCGGTTGGTATGTGTGTGGGAGGGGGGACTCCACGTTAAAATCTAAGTGCTGGCACAAGCATGACTATCATATACTGTACTTGAGCTCCTCGTCGTGTAAATATTTGCGTTTTGCGACTTAAACATTAAAACATCGATAGTACCGCTTATTACGATACTATTTCTATGAACGCAAGGAGAAAATTACATGCGCGCAGGATCGGATATATCGATAGTCCGGTTATATCGATATTTTTTCGGACTCCCGAGAATATCGATATAACGAGACTTTACTGTACTTACCAGTACCGGTAATCTACTATTTTGGATTGCTGTTTTTGTGGCTTTTATCAGATGGAAAACTCAACATTTTGTGAACCAAAAAAAGAAATGAAAAAATTTTACACTCTGGACTCAGAGCCTTTTTTCTATGAAAGCTTCCCTTTTTGAATTGAATTCTGAAAAGAAATTAACTTCTCCCACCCGGGTGGGCCTTTGTGTGATTTCGCAGGTTTCCTCCCACATTCTGAAAACATGTATTTGTAGTTTCAGATGGATTTTAGTTTTGATCAGGTGACCTCAGAACTACATGTTAAATCTCCTTAACTCTCCCCTAGTTGGAGAACTTTGGCATGCCTTTTAGCCGCACAGAAGATGGTAAAATCTACCAAAGGGCATTTGGAGGTCAAAGTCTCAAATACGGCAAAGGAGGCCAAGCCCACCGATGCTGCTGTGTTGCGGACAGGACTGGACATTCGCTCCTTCACACTCTTTACGGACGGGTATTCTACGCATTTTACTGGGACCACTTTTTAATCTGATTTTTTGGGGACAAACCTTAAATCAGGGCACCTTGAACATGGAGCCTTGTCTTAATTTTGTTTTATGTTCAGTCGCTGCGTTACGACACGAGCTACTTTGTCGAGTATTTTGCGCTGGACCTGCTGATGGAAGATGGCGAGTGCAAAGGCGTGATTGCGCTCTGCATGGAGGATGGATCTATCCATCGCTTCAGAGCTCAGAATACTGTCATTGCTACTGGGTAAACACACACAAACAACTGGGTACTTTTATTTTTCAATGAGTACATTGCTGTGAAAACGTATTTGCCCCCTTTCCTGATTTCTGTGCTCTTTGCACAAACGTTTCAGTTGAACCATTTTAATATCCCACAAACTACCCAAGGAAAAAACTGCAGTTTCAAAATACCAACTTACTTTATTATCTCATCTCATTTTCCGTACCGCTTATTCGTCATAAGGGTCGCGGGGGTTGCTGGAGCCTATCTCAGCTGTCTTCGGGCACGAGGCGGGGGACACCCCGAATTGGTTGCCAGCCAATCGCAGGGCACACAAAGACATACAACAGTCACTCTCACACTCACACCTAGGGACAATTTGGAGTGGTCAATCTGCCTGCCATGCATGTTTTTGGAGTGTGGGAGGAAACCGGAGGACCCGGAGAAAACCCACACGGGTCCGGGGAGAACATGCAAACTCCACACAGGGAGGCTGGACCGGGACGCGAACCAAAAAAAAACGTGAAGCCGGTGTGCTAACCACTCGACGACCGGGCCGCCCCTTACTTTATCATGTTCTACTTAATTTTGAATGTATTAACTGCGATTGGTTGGTAACCAATTCAGGGTGTCCCCCGCTTACTGCGCAAAGACAGCTTGGACAGGCTTCAACACCCCTGTGACCCTAATGAGGAATAAACGATACGGATAATGGATGGATTGATGGATGGATTATTAAAGGACAACCGACGTCACCGGACAAGTTGTGTCCATAATTTGTAAAATGGCTTCAAATAACTTCTACTGAGCGTATATTACAAAGATTCCACCGCATATAGCTATATTTTACGTTTTAAGACTCGCGCTGAATATTCCGGAAGTCTTGTTTTTCAGTTGGTGACAAGTCCGTACGTGACGTCACTGAAGGAACCCCACTGACCGAAAAAAAAGGACACATTGTAGCAGTCCTTCTATCACGTCAATGCTTGTTTGGTCTGAAAACCTCGTGTTGGACCAGAAAAAGCCAAAAGAGGGCATCCAAGCTCCATGTAAGGAATTTATCAGCCTGAAATGGCCACCGAGCTCACAGGAGCTCGGTGGCCATTTTCTTCCTCTTTTTGGGTGTGACATTTCCCCCCAATGTTGCCTCAAAATGACACGGAATAAATTTTTTAATCAATTGCAAACATGTATGCTTTCCTCTTAAGAACTATTTGAATCATATTCATAACTGGATGTGTAACAAGAAGGCATATTCTCTGAATCCGAAGCCATTGTTTTGATACTCCAGCAATGCAAGACGTCTTGGCGTGACGTCACGAACTGGGGGTGGGACTGTCTGAAAATGCCCAATTCGCAGCTCAATTTTTTGCAGATTTTGGACACTTTAATAACTCATTTTTATTGGTGTTTTGCATTTGAATAAAAATATTATACTGCGTGTTTTGGGTATTTGAGATTCTATAAAATGTTTGTCTGATGTCAGTTAGGAAACAAAAAAGTGACGTTGGTTGTCCTTTAAGCAAGAGAAAAAAAAACCATTTCAATATGTGGGAAAAGTAATTTCCCCACCAGCCATTTCTAAATCACAAATGAACTGTGATGGACGACAGTTTGAGGAAAGCTGAGTCTAATTTTGATCTTTGAACTTTTTTTTTTAATGTATGAGTATGGAAAAAGTTACAAATCCATTTCCAAGACTCTGAGGCTTCAGAAAAATCACTGTCTGAGCCATTATCCACAAATGGAGAAAACTGAGAACAGTGGGAAGCATTTCCAGGTGTGGTTGACCAACTTAAATTATTGCATGAGTGTTATGAGGACTCATTCATGAAGTCGCAATATTACATAGAAGAACTCCCAAATAATGCCAAGCCTTGCCGGCCTTAGTTCAAGTCAGTGTTCACGACGAGTGCATAAGAAAGTCTAAATCGGCATCCCTGGGATACTTTCCAGGCCAAAACCACATCAATTCCAAAATAATACAAAATCTCGTTTTCACATGTGCTCCTATTCATTGTCCTCAAGACTTTTGAAATAACATTCTGTGGATTGATTAGTCAGAAAGTTAACTTTTTGGAAGATGTGCACTCCGTTACGTCTAGGATAAAAAGGTCACATCATTTGATATAAAGAACATCATACCAAGAGTTAAAGCACGGCAGTAGCAGTCTGATATTCTGTGCCTGCCAGGACACTTTGATGACTGATGGGACAATGAATTCTGATGTCTACCAGAAAATACTGAAAGAGAATGTCCGACAATAAGTTTGTATCCTCAAACCAAAGCGCTCTTGGATCATGTAGCAAGACAATGATGTGGAACACACCAGCAATTCCACACTTCTGAATGTATTTAAAAACAAAAAAAGTCCGGATTTGAATCCAATTGTGATGCAGTGATGTGATATTGAGCAGTCAGTTCATGCTAGAACACCCTCCAATGTGGCGCAGTTGATCTAATAATGTGCTGAAAAGTGGGCCAAAACCCCTCCTATCCTCACCACCATTTTTCACAAATTGATTTCAGTTCTTGCTGTCAAGGGTGGCACAATTCATTATTAGGTTCAAAGGGCAATTTCTTATTCACATTGGCCCTGGTAGGTTTTTTTTATCTTAATAAATTACATTGGGATATAGTAAATGCATTTTTTTTTAGCCCTTGCATTGTCTCCGTGAGATGTGTCATCAACGTGCAAAGAACACAGAAATCGTGAAGGGGTCAAATAACTTCACAGCGCTCTATGTGATGTAAACCAAACAATTTCTGTTTCCAGGGGTTATGGTCGAACCTATTTCAGCTGCACATCTGCTCACACAAGTACCGGCGATGGAAATGCAATGGTAACTAGAGCAGGTCTACCCTGCCAGGATTTGGAGTTTGTCCAGTTCCATCCCACTGGTGAGAAGACAACACACATGGTGAACATACAACTAAAATACAAAAGTCTCAATTTTTGTTTTCACAAAAACACATGAGCTATAGCACAACTCAAACAGGTATTGTGTATGTGTGTGCGTGTGTGTGTGTGTGTGTGTGTGTGTGTGTGTGTGTGTGTGTGTGTGTGTGTGTGTGTGTGTGTGTGTGTGTGTGTGTGTGTGTGTGTGTGTGTGTGTGTGTGCGTGCGTGTGTGTTTGTGCACGTGTGTGTGTGTGTGTAACGGAGTCATGAATAATTTATGATTATTAAATAATGCATGACTCATATGATGTTACACGTCTGTGTCGGGAAATGATTCAAAAAGAAAAAGAAACAAAATTGCATAAAAACTACAGAATTTGTCGGCTGTTCTAGTCATTTTATCGGCTAATTGTATCGAAATAATCACATTTCACCTCACTATTTATGTTTAACTGATATTCTACATTGTACACTTTCATGTACAGTCTGACCTCAGTTCTCGACCAGTTTGGATTTAGACCGGAACATTTAATAAGAATAATACATTTAATTTCTAAGCGCCTTTCAAAACTCTCAAGGACACTTTACAGTCACAGGATAAGAACTTTTTTTTGTGTGCGGGAGAGCAGTGGCAGCCATTCGTGCCAGCGTTCACTCTACCCGGAAGTAACACAGCAGTAAAGTTATGAAAGGAGGAGGAAAGGAAAGAAAGAAATAGAAAAACAAAATACAGGAACTGCCATAAGGGCGTGACCTACCTGTCAGATTGGACAGGCAAGTCATGCCCTCATACTAACACCAGCTGAAAAAGGTGTGTCACAACATCCGTGACACTCTGACGAAGGCGGAAGTGTATATGCCAAAACATGTTAGGTATTTGAACACCTAAAATACACTGTCTATAAGAAAATAATCTGTTTTAAATTAAAAAAAAATACGTTTCCTTGAGAGTTTTGAAAGGCGCTTCTAAATGAAGTTGTTTATTTTTATTATTATTAATACCAAACATGTTTATTTGCTGAATAACTATTATATCTTTCCAGGGATCTATGGAGCCGGTTGTCTGATCACCGAGGGGTGCCGTGGCGAGGGAGGTATCCTAATAAACAGTGAGGGCGAGCGCTTCATGGAGCGCTATGCGCCGAACGCTAAAGACCTGGCATCCAGAGACGTGGTGTCTCGCTCCATGACCATTGAGATCAGAGAGGGCAGGTAAGTGATCACCCTCTCAAAGCTTGCCACTCCTTAACCCTTTTGGCACCATTTTATTGTCAATAAAATATTCAATGCCTATGTCACTCTCTAAAAATTAGTTGGCAAAAAGGCATCCTGACGATGTTGCTTGGTGGTATTTTGGCGAAAACCACAGTCCAGTTTGTGGAGTATTAAGAGACAAAGATTTTTTTTTTTTTTTTTTTATTATTACGATTTTTTTTACTTAAACTTGGTACTTTTACCTTTCCCACAATCTGTAATCACATTTAATTTCATGAAAGCACACTTTTAATGTATTCTCTGTGACTGCTCTCAATCACAATAACACAAAAACAGTACAATTCTCCAAATAAAAGCTATTGTGTGCTCGTGTCAAGCCACCAACAGTAAACTTTAAAGGACAACCGACGTCACTTTTTTGTTTCTTAACTGACATCAGAAAAACGTTTTATAGCATCTAAAATACCCAAAACACGCAGTATATTTTTATTCAAATGCAAAACACCAATAAAAATGAGTTAAGTGTCCAAAATCTGCAAAATATTGAGCTGTGAAATTGTTCGTGACGTCACTGCAAGACGTCTCGCATAACTGGAGAATCAAAACAATGGCTTCAGATTCGGAGAATATGCTTTCTTGTTACACATCCAGTTATCAATATGATTCAAATAGTTCTGAAGAGGAAAATCATACATGTTTGCAATCGATTAAAGAAGCTATTCCCTGTCATTTTGAGGCAACATTGAGGGGAAATTTCTCACCGAAAAAGAGGCACAAAATGGCGACCTCCTGTGGCCACCTCCGTTCCCACAGGCTGATAAATTCCTTATATGGAGCTTGGAAGCCCTCTTCGGGCGGCTTTTGGGTGCAACACGAGGTCCCCAGACCAAATATTACAGCAAAATACAATGACGTGATGGAAGGACCGCTACAATGCGTCTTTTTTTTTTTCGGTCAGGGGCGTTCCTTTAGTGACGTACGGGCTCGTCACCAACTCAAAAACAAGACTTCCTGAATATTCAGCACAAGTCTTAAAACATAAAATATAGCTATATGCGGTGGAATCTTATTAAAATACGCCCAGTCGAAGTAATTTGAAGCCATTTTACAAATTATGGATACAACTTGTCCGGAGACGTCGGTTGTCCATTAACTCCCAGTTAAAGTTTGGTGCAAAGCTGACACAAAAGAAAAAAAAAAAATTAAACTGTAGATTCAACAACATAACTTTGATCCAAACCAAAGAATTTGCTCTCACAAAAGTCTGAGCTAAATGCACACATGAAAAATGCAACAGAAGGGCTAAATTGAAATTAGCATCGATGTTACAGTAATGATAAACCATCACACGTTTGCTACTGTACACACATAACTGAAACACACATAACTGAAACACATACAGAGCATAGCTGTGTGGGAACGACGACTGTTCTGCAGCGAAGTCGGGAAACTTTTTGGCCTCTTCTTGCCCTGAATCAGATGTAGAGAAACACAAAAGTAGAGCGTGTGGCGGTACAACGTAATCCTCCATTGCCGGCAATAAACTCTAAATTCAGTCTTGAGGAAGCATTAAAAACGAACGCAAAAGGCTTTAGATTTCAGAAATGTTGACTGTTTTTTTCTGTGTCCCTTCTGTTTGTCCCTTCAGGGGTGTGGGTCCAGAGAAGGACCACGTATATTTGCAGCTCCACCACCTGCCTCCTCAGCAGCTCGCCACAAGGTTGCCTGGCATCTCTGAGACGGCAATGATATTTGCCGGAGTGGACGTCACTAAAGAACCCATCCCGGTCCTGCCCACAGTCCACTACAACATGGGAGGCATACCAACAAACTACAAGGGCCAAGTAAGCTGCATTTTTTTCACACGCCACTCTTCTGCAACTCGAAGCATTGTGGATCTTTTCCGCTCATCAGGTCATCACTCACACTCACGGCGAGGATAAGGTGGTTCGTGGACTGTACGCTTGCGGAGAGGCTGGCTGTGCAAGTGTTCATGGTGCCAACCGACTGGGGGCCAACTCTCTTCTGGACCTGGTGGTCTTTGGCCGAGCCTGTGCTCTCACCATTGCTGAGGAGCACAAACCTGGTGAGGCCTTGAGGGATGAATGGTGTCATAATCCAAATAACTATGACAAGGTTGTTTTTGAAGCTATAATGTGTTGATGGTATTAACACGAGAGGTTTTGGGGTCACAAACACAACAACATTGAAATAAAATGCATTATTATTATTATTATTATATAAATATATCTATTATATATATTGTGTGACTGCCGCTGCTTATCCACAGAAAAACCGATCCTGTGACTGTAAAGTGACCTTGAGAGTTTTGAAAGGCTCTTATAAATGAAATGTATTATTATTATTATTATTACAGTAAAGTCTCGTTATATCGATATCGGTCCTGTGGAGAATGACACACAACATTATAACAATACTAATAATAATTATTAAAAAAAATAACAATACAAAACAATAATTACAGTATTGCTTTGAATGCAACATAGAAAAAACATTTTTAATGTAAGTAATATTTTGAAGATTTGAAAAAAAATGGAACATGCATAACGTGCACAGGCATATTGGAGGCAGAAAACATGCTTTTGAGTCGTAATAGTCTTGTGCCTTGGGTTGTTAGAATAGAAAGTGCACACAGAGATCTTGTCTTTTACATAATTCCGTCTGGTAAACAGCCCTTTCAGAAAAAAACAGCAATTTTTTTGGTTACACGCTCGATGGCAAGAGATTTGGACTGAGAATTGAATGGTTGTCTTTGGAAACAACAGTGACGTCATTACAATGCACACCATCTTGGAGGCAATGTTTGCAAACATTCAAATTAACTCCACATTTGCCACTTAGTGGCGCGACAGAGCCGAATGCGGCTCGTGAGCAACGTCTTGCCAACCCTTAGCTAGTGTGTTTGAGAAAATCGTTCATTACTGTTCTTTTTTTTTTAATTTATAATCAAGTGATATTGTGAACCAATCACTCATTGATGCTTGCTATTTTCAATTGGAATTGGAAAACTTAAAGGACAATCATTTTTTTGTTTCCTAACTGACATCAGAAAAACGTTTTATATCATCTAAAATACCCAAAACACACAGTATGATATTTATAGTCAAATGAAAAACACCAATAAAAATGACTTAAAGTGTCCAAAGTCTGCAAAAAAAATTAACCCGGAAGTGGCCAGTTTCAGAAGCCCCATTCTTCGTGGTGTCACCCCAAGACGTCTTGCCTTGCTGGAGAATCAAAACAATGGCTTCAGATTCAGAGAATATGCTTTCTTGTTACTCATCCAGTTATGAATATGATTCAAATAGTTCTGAAGAGGAAAGCATACATGTTTGCAATTGATTAACAAATTTATTCAGTGGCATTTTGAGGCAATGGGAGGGGAAATGTATCACCAAAAAAGAAGCAGAAAATGGCAACAAAGCTCGTTTCCACAGGCTGATTAATTCCTTAGATGGAGCTTTGTCGCCCTCTTCTGCCTCTTTTTGGTGCAACACAAAGTTTTCAGACCAAACAAGTACAGCAAAATGCATTGGTGTGATGGAAGGACTGCTACAATGTGTCCTTTTTTCGGTCAGGGGCGTTCCTTCAGTGACGTAGGGTGAGGACTTCCGGAATATTCAGCGTCAGTCTTAAAACGTAAAATATAGCTATATGCGGTGGAATCTTTGTAAAATCCGCTCAGTAGAAGTCATTTGAAGCCATTTTACAAATTATGGACACAACTTGTCCGGAGACGTCGGTTGTCCTTTAAGTGGCCATTTTGGTTTTTAATCCAGAACAAAACATACCTGGTTTTCATATTTCAATGTTATTTCTTTCATGACCCGCATAATTTACACTCAAAATAAAGTCACTGACTGTCAATATTTAAAGGGGTTATTTTTTATTTGAGACAGTGTAGGGCTTTTACTCTTTGTGCTCCATAATGACTGAACTCCCTTCTGGAGCACATTAGACAAACCCCTTTGCTTGTCAATATAAAAAAACCTACTATAGAACTAGTTCAGCAATCAACATACTATGAAACTCACAACCGTTATTGTAATACAGTAAAGTCTCGTTATATCGATATCGGACATATCGATAGTCCCGGTTATATCGATACTATTTCTATGCACGCACGGAGAAAATTACATGCAAACAGGGTCGGATATATCGATAGTCCCGGTTATATCGATATTTTTTCGGACTCCCTTGAATATCGATATAACGAGACTTTACTGTACCATACTTTTTTGTCAACATTGTTGTTTTGTCTTATATCACTTTTGTTGTGTTTTTGTTGTGGTCATATAATTCCGGTGTTTTATAACTAAAAGTGAATTGAGGTGAGCTTAACGTTGTGCTGATGTGTGTTTGTTTTTCTTCTCCCGCCCACGCCAGGAGAAGCGCTTTCCCCTCTTCAGTCCAATGCAGGTGAAGAGTCTGTGGCCAACCTTGATAAGATGAGGTTTGCCAATGGAAGCACGCGAACCTCTGAAATAAGGCTCAACATGCAGAAGGTATGCACGCGCGCACACACACACACACGTACACACACACACACACACACACACTTTCAAAGACATACTATGTCGAATTAATTCCCTTTTGTATTTCTACCCAGGCCATGCAAGCTCATGCTGCCGTGTTCCGTACCGGTTCTGTTCTGAAGGAAGGATGTGACAAATTAGATGTCATTTACCAGACCATGGAAGATATCAAGACTTTTGACAGAGGTAGATTTCATGTCAACCAAGTTTTGGTGCATATCAAATATATTTTATGCACACAAACGATCACATTTTTGGAATCACATAAAAAAGCCCTTCATTTTTTTTTTCTCCCAAGAAAATCACAGGCGTACACTGTCTTTCTTATTCCTATTGCGCTTCACTTCTCAGCATTATTTTTATACGGAGCCATAAGCTTACTGTGGTGTTGTGTCCCAGTAAGGAGTAGCTCAGTTGTCTGGAACTTTATGCCCCCGGAAGCATCATATCATTGCAAAACGGTCCGTGGTGAGTGACAAGACAAAGCTCGGCTCATCTCTTCCCTTGCCCAGACACAGTTCACTGGAGCTTGGAGGTGGAGCTTGCTGGCAAGTGCCTGGAGGCTGGGCCTGCACCCATGCCTCCTGGTCTGCCACTGCCCTAAAGGGTATCATGAGTTTCTCTTCTCATGGGCTCACCACCTGCGGGAGGGACTATAGGGGTTGGGTGCTTTGTGAGCCTTGTGAGCCTGGTCCAATCTCTGGCGACAGAAACGAGCTGAAGGGACTTGAAATGTCACCTTTCTTGCAGGGAAGGAGCTCAAGTTGTCACATCCACACATAGCTCAGTGTTTAGTAACAGTGCGCTCAAGATAGTTTGGACTCTGGAGTTGCCCGCGGCGAGAGGGACTGAGCAGGTGTGGGGCTAATTATTACTCCCTGTTTTGGTGAAGGGAGAGGCAGAGCTGTCAGCTGATGTGGGACGGCTCTTATGGTGGGGGAAGATACTGGTCGGCCCGGGCAGACCGATTCGGGCAATGGGAGGAGTTTGACGTCTGGGCAGCAGTGACAAAATTCTGGTGTCTCAGTGGGCAAAGCAGTGCTCTCGTAACACTGTGCAAAGTGGAGATGAGGTGCTGCTGATGTTGACTTACGATGCTGTAAATTCAAAGACCTAAATTCCACTCGCACACCTTGCATTGAGAAAGCAGAATCGACAGTCTTAACTGGTATCTCCTATTTCTGGTGCTGAAGTTATGGAGATGACTTAATAGTTTTGGGTGGTGAAGCGCCAGGGATGACATTTGTTCTGACTTCATATGGGTTCTGGATTTTGTGGGTTTTCCCTGATTGACAGGACTCTACATTAGGAGTCAGGATCACCGGTTCCTCCAGAACCATTTTGCCTGTTTTAAATCCCTCCCTACACCAACACATCTGATTCAATTCCTCATGATGGTTTCAAACTTCGACAGCACTTGCTGCTGATGTGATTATTTGGAATCGGGTGTATTAGAATAGGAAGGGATCTAAAACAGGCCATTTTTGTCTCTTGAGGAAACGGAGTTCTCTACCCTTGCTCTACATCATCCAACGGACGGGCAGTGCCTATAAATTGGGACAATGGACTTGTGCTTCCTCTGTTCAAGAAAGAAAATTGGAAAGTATGTTCAAACTCCAGAAGTTGCATGTCGGATTCGGGTCAGATTTTATTTTTCGTCCTGGCCATGTCAGGGTCCTCAAGGGCACATGGAATTTGTCCAACCAGTAAGGTCGATACATTTTTGGGCCCTAATACTCATTCCAATACCCAGCTGAGTAGTACCGATATCGCATAAATCCCAAATACAGAGTGATACCTCAGTTTACGAACGATTTAGCTCCTGAACTATTCGCCTTACGAACATTTAATTTGCGAAAATATAATCTTGGCATACAAACTAATTTTCAGTGGACGAACCAAACCACTGACGGACTAGTTTTCGGCAGATAAACACCAAACCAGGCGGTCGAACAGCGCCACGGTGTCTGGCGGACTAGTTTTTCACACCCCCTTTGAGTGCAGGTGTGGTTTTCTATCAAGTGGAGTACTTTTGCTATTATGGGACCAATAAGATCGAGGTCATGCAGAAGAAAGAGATCATCGAAAAACATGAATGAGATGTGCGTTTGTGTGACTTAGTGTCCCAGTACCAGTATGCAAAGTCATGTGGCTAAGGGTGTTCCTGTGTTGTCTAAACAACGGTCCCAGGCAATAGAAGAGGTTGAAGAACTTATTTTGATTTGGATTAATGAAAAGCAGCTAGCAGGGGACAGTGTGTGAGGGTATTATCGTCGAGAAAGCATGGCAACTTCACTCAGATATCATCAAGAGGCAACGACACCAACAACCATCACAAAGTTAAATAAAATGACTTTATTATATAGTACAGTTTATTTCTTCAATTACAATACAATAGCACATTTCTTCTTCTTTTCCTTTCGGCTTTTCCCTTCAAGGGGTCGCCACAGGAAATCAGTGTCCTCCATCTTTAGAGGTTTGATCCGCATGTTTGTTTTGGCCAAGCTTTTACGTCTGATGCCCTTCCTGACACAACCCTCTGTATTTATCCGGTCTTGGGACCGGCACAAGAAGACATATGTCCCTTTGTGGCTACAGAACAAGCAAATCGCTCCGTAAAAGGCTCCCAAACACAAAATGGTAATCGGCACAGCAACATTCAAAAAAGCAAAAACTATACTCACCATTTGATGACAATGCTCTGATCTTACAAACAGAACTTCAGTCATAAGGTATATTTTGTGTAGTTTTAAGGATTATTTAGTAGAAAAGTGTGTTTTCTTCGCCTTACACACACTTTCTGGGAACCAATCAAGTTCGTAAGCTGAGGTATCACTGTATAAGAATGTTTTTTCGTCTTATTGTGAAAAACTGCATACTTTCCTGGATGTAAAATCATTGCTATCAAGACTTGGCCAGGCACTGCTCAATAGCTTTTGTGAAAGAACAACAAGTACCAATACATTGTGCATCCATCCAGTTTGTGCATCGTTTTTGTTCATCCCTAACGGATTGGGTCGAGTACCATTTTACTCATGACTCACACAAATGTGTGCAGACTGTTTTGCTCGTGTATTCTGAAAATATACTACATCAGACCAAATCACGACTCACCACCAGTCTCATGCATGTATACTGTAAGGAGTGACTTCACTTTGCTTAACCAGACAAGAGGGAGGAGCACTAGTCCTCTGTCCCCAAAAAACTTGACACTTTGCCAGTGAGTGTCGTTACCAGATGTTGTTTGTGTTGAGAGGTGGGTCTTGCTTGCTTTCAAATGTAGCTTATAGAAGATGTGTACACATTTTCAGGATGAAAATGATCTTTGGACCACTAGACACTTTGATTCTGTCCCCTTTGTCTGGAATTGTTCCAAACAGCAAAGTGTATGTAGAAAAAAGTGTTCAAGATTGCACAGCTGTTTTTGTCTTATGAGTTGTGTTGTATTATTTTGTCATTTGATATCAGCTGTACTGTTGATCAATGATGGGCGCATGGGTACGCGCAGCAGCTCCTCTCTCTCGTGTGGTTGAAAGGAAAGAAATTTCATCAGTGCAGTATGTTGTTTAGAGAGTACACTTGTCAATAAAGTTGACGAGAATATGAATCTTGGTATACAATTGAACAGTTGTAGTTGTTGTTCAATCCAGCCAGTCACGAAAGGTGACTGTTTTTGTTTGGGAGTTGGTGCGTACTGGTGAAATGTAAGCACTTTAAAAGGATGAGGACGCAGGACGATTACTGTAATTTCCGGATTACAGAGTGCACCTGATTATTAACCTCACCCAGTACCTTTTCAAAGGAAAAACCATTTTGTACATACATAAACTGCACCTGTCTATAAACCGCATGTGCCCAAATTGAAACATAACATGTTTATAAAGAGGCGGTAGACAGAAAATGTTTTAAGAACATTAACTTTTTTTTAAAAACAATGCCTGTTACGCGGCAGCAAAACAACAAGCATTACGGTAGCAACCTAGCCCAACCAGGGCTGTTTAAAAAACATTCTGGTAAACTCACTGAGACACGGCAAAAACATCAGCAACACGTTAGCTTTCAGTAAAAGTTTTCGATACAAAAAGTCACTGAGACACGGAAGAAACGCGTTAGCACTCACTAACAAGGCTGGTTACAAAAACAGCAAGTCACTGAGATCCGTCCTCATGTTCTTCGGATTGGAATAGTGTCCGATATTCCTCACCACACTCTCTCTCATTCTCTGTTTTGTTGTCGCATTAAGTGTCACTTTCATCCTGAGGTAAAGTCACTCCCGAGCTTGTGCTGTTCTCTCCGTCACGCAACAGACCGCTTTTCGAAACCCGTGTTGGTGATGGTTGATTTTTTTCACACTGCTCCACACTATCAGGATGCACTGCCAAAGATGAATGTGAGCAGTTTAGGTCAACGATTTCTCCTTGCTGGTTATCCAAGCCTCCCTCCCATTCAACTCGGATGGTCACTTTAATGCACGGTTCACACGCATAGTTACATTCAACTTGCGTCTTCCTCTGTACATATATTCATTCGCCCTCTCTCACTCTTACCTTTAGTGCTCGAGCGCCCCAGCCGGCCGTTAGAAAAAATGCATAAATTGGCAGCATCGTTGCATAGACCGCATCGTTGAAAGCCTGTGACAAAAGTTGCGGCTTATAGTCCGGAAATTACGGCATTATATGTATTTGAAGGGTTGGAAGTGCTCGTCTCTGAAAACTCTGGGCTTCTGGTGTCTTACAGGTCAAAGGTGTGCATGTGGCTGTCGATACTATAGACCAGGGGTTCCCAACCTTTTTTGTGCCACGAGCCGTTTTAATGTCAGACAATATTTTACACGGACTGGCGGATAAATACAACAACATAAAATGATACGACAGGCATGGAAACTGCGCCAACAACAACATATGTAACATCGTCTCTGCCCCTTAGCGCTCTATGGTCACCATGGTAATGTATAAACGTGCCTTCAAAATAAGATACACTACAAAAACAAGTACAAAGCGCATAAAAAATACAATTCACTACAACTGAATCAGTGGGACCCCTGTGCTTGTTTCTCTGCAATGAGACGGTCCCATCTAGGGATAATGGGAGACAATGACACCTGAAGTTTCTTGCTTATGTCCAGTCTACTCCATAGTTTTGTTTTGGTCGCTGTCACTGCAGAAAACCCCGCTTCACACAAATAAGATGTCGGAAACTGCAACAGGGTTTTCAGTGCTGTTGTGGCGATCTCGGGGTATTCCGCTATCACTTTAATCCAAAACACCGGCAGAGTTGTTGTCTCAAACATACTTTTAAGTCCGCCATCATTTGCGAACTCCAGCAGTTGTTCTTCCTCTTGCACAGGCATGCCGGATTCACCTGGTTTGTTGACAAATGGGTTGCGGATCCATTCCTTGGCAGTTTGTCAATGAAGGCTCGGCTCAGTCTTTTCCAAAAACACTGCCAATGTTTGAAACATGTCAAATACACTGCTATTCACGTGCCATCCCCACAAATCCAGTTTGGCTTTAAATGCAGCTACTTTATCAGCCAACTTGAACACAGTTGTCATTTTCCCCTGAAGTGACAGATTGAGTTCATTGAGCAGGTTGAATATGTCGCACAAGTAAGCGAGATTTGCGACCCATTCCTCGTCACGGAAATGCGCTCCAAGTGGTGATTTTTCATTTTTCAAAATAAAACATAGTTTGGACTCAGATAATAAATAACATGGAAATTATGTAAATTATGTATTCTTTCTGCGCGGACCGGTACCAAATGACCCACGGACCGGTCCGCGGCCCGGGGCTTGGGGACCCTTGCTACAGACCACAGGTGTCAACGTCAAGGCCAAATTTGGCCCGCCCCATCATTTTATTCGGCCCGCGAAAGCGAATCAAAAAATTCCATGATGCTTGCTAAAGTCCAAACCAAAATTTCAAATTGTCCCTTTTGAACCACAATAACAGTCATTATTTTTTACTTGAAATTTGAAAACTAGCTATTCATTCATTTCTTGTGCGCTCTGTATGTAATATATGGATGGTATTGAATTCTCATACCATCCCCAAATTCATAACTGCCCCCAAAAGGAAACCGCAACTACAATGTGGCCCGCGGCAAAAAAAGAGTGATACACTTGCTGTAGACGCATCAAATACACACACCATTTTTTTCTCCCCATAAGTGAAAGAGGCCCAAATCACATTTGGAAAAAAAACCTCAAGCGGACTGTTTCTCACTGTGTGGAAAAAAAATGTCACAAATGGGCAAAATTTGCAATTGAGCAGCGTGAGTGCACACGTCGTGAGTGAGTCGGATCCCAAAAGAAAATTTGCGGGTGCCGAAACACAGGGATCGCTCAATCCCTGAAGCTACATGTACCAATATACATTTTTTGATACTTGCACTATGTACAGTATACATCTCAGTCTTCTGACATTTTTAATTTTTACTATGCTTAGAATATCTTGTTTTTCTATCCTTTCACCCCCCCCCCACCACATCCCCTTTCAAATTGCTGCTGTGGACTGCAAATGTCCCCATTGTGGGACCAATAAAGGTTTTCTGATTCTGATTCGTCTGTGTGAATGATTGACTTTTGAGTGACGTATCTTTTTTTTTTTTCTCAGATGTGGTTTGAAATTGTCTTCATGACATGTCCAACTGCAACTCGTTGCTCCATTTTCCTCCTTTTTTTCTAATTTACACTGTGACTGTTGCCCTCGTCAGGCATTGTGTGGAACACAGACCTGGTGGAAACACTGGAGCTGCAGAATCTGATGCTAAATGCTGTCCAGACCATTCATTCGGCTGAACAGAGGAAGGAGAGTCGAGGAGCTCATGCCAGAGAGGACTTCAAGGTATGTGTTGCGGAGGATTGGGACGGCGCATTCTTCTTCCTCCTCTGAGATTCTTTCTCTTTTGGATCACAGGATCGCATTGACGAGTATGATTACTCAAAGCCCTTGCAGGGTCAAAAGAAAAAGCCCTTTGACCAGCACTGGAGGAAACACACTATGTCCTATGTCGACCCCAAAACTGGCAAGGTACGGTACCTTGCATGCGTGAAAGTATGCATGAATGTAAATGCAGGGATGGAATTCCAATGCTATTAATACCCGACTGACGAGAGAGCATATGTTTGCATAGCCACAGCCTTTTGCGGTTAAGTATTATCTAACATGTACAGTACATTCCAGATACAAAGATGCTTTCTTGAGTTTGTCGATGGGTGTGGCAAATTCGGGATATGCTTCCTACTTGGACTCGTGCCTAAGTATTTATTTTGATTGCATGGTGTTATGCGACCTTATTTTTATTATTTGGCATTTTCAAATCATATTAAATCCCCACGAAATGTGGTAAATGGGTTGACATATAGCTTTGACCTATTTCACCAATTGTCTGCTTCAAATTTGGAAAGAGAATACAGTATTTAGAATACAGTAAAGTCTCGTTATATCGATATCGGTTATATCGATAGTACCGCTTATTATGATACTATTTCTATGAACGCAAGGAGAAAATTACATGCGCGCAGGGTCGGATATATCGATAGTCCCGGTTATATCGATATTTTTTCGGACTCCCGAGAATATCGATATAATGAGACCTTACTGTATTTGTAGATTTCCCATGCAATCTTGCATTAAGCTGTTCAAGCACCTCTTCTGTTGCAGACGCAAATGTAATCGGTCCTTTCTCACTAGCCGTACAGTGATGCGACATGACGGCTTAACCCGTTATGTAGAAATTGAAGTCACTTAATGTGCCAAAACTGTGATTGATGGTCACCAAAATGTCTGTTGACATCTTTAATTCATGCTCAATTCGCATAATGCTCAATCACAGGTGACCCTGGAGTACCGTCCCGTCATCGACCACTCTCTGGACGAACAGGACTGCGCCCATGTCCCTCCTGCCATCCGGTCTTACTAAGAAAACCCTTCCAATCAGGACAGTGCTCAGCAAATGTTCATTCACAAACTATTTATGGAAAACAATAATCATGTTGTACACAGTATGTAAAGGGAAACTCTCCCTTAGATTGCCTGCATGTATGTCCCCGTCCCATCTCGAACAAGTTCCATCACTCCAGCTTTGCTATTGTGATGGTGCCTTTTTTACGTTTCAGATTAGCTGCAGCCTAAACAAGGTTTTGTTGCTTTAAAGCCACAGGAAAATCTACAATAAACACAATGGATTATGCAATACGCACAAGTATAATGTTGTCTCCTTTTACTCACGGATGCCTTGGCTAAAATACATTTGTGATCTGTTGTTGTGTTTGCAGTTCCAAGTAATGAAGCTTACTATATACTGTATATGTCAATTACAAAAATGTGCACATGAAAAAAATCTGACTTGTGGTGAAGGATTGTGTTGCTTTTCTTTCTCTTCAATTCTTGACAGATTTTTAACTTCTCAAAGTTTTCGCCGGGTATAAATTGGTGCCTCGGGTTGAGGTATGTCAAAGACTGAACTGTTGATTTGATGAAAACAATTGATTGAATTTAATATTTAATTGATACATCAAGGTTTGTAAGTGTACATTAAGGTTTATTTGGTGTTGTCATTTAAAATGGTGACTTTAGTTATTTGCCTGTTTTGTCTTTCTTTTTTTCCCTGACTTGTTTGGTTTCATATCAATTAAAGAAAGATTACATAGGAACAGAATTACTGTTCAACTCCTATGAAACTAGTTAACAGCATAATAATCTAAATATTGGAAATGCAGTGATATTCTGTACATACACTTGGAGCCACAAGTCTTGATTCCCTGGCCAAAATGTGTGTGTTACTGTTGATGTTTTATTATGAAAGTGTTTGGTTCAGTTTGAATAGTTTTAGTGGAGATTTACTGTTAAAGCCATTTTCAAGACCGACTTTTAAAGAAAAAATGGACATGAAGTAAGGTCGCTCAGTTATTTCCTGACTAATGGTCGCCTCTAGTGGACTTCAATCAAACCACACTTTTTTTCATTCCGGACTGATTCAGACTTAGCACTACTGAAGACCTGGTGTTGAAATGCATGACCCACCACTGCTTATAATAGACATTTTCAGTACAGTACTTGGATCCCTCTCATTCACACACGTATATTCTGTCTTGCTGCGACTGATCTTCATTCCTCTCCTTTCCAGGGCTCTCAAGTCCCCCCCCCCACCTGTTTCCTGTTCTCATATCACAATGTCATATGCAAACATCATGGTCCAAGGAGATTCTTGTCTAACGTTGTCTGTCAGCCTGTCCATCAACAAAGCGAATAAGAAGGGGGGGGGGGGGGGCTCAGAGCTGACCCCTGGTGGAGGCCCACCTCCACCTTGAATTAATCCGTCACACCGACAACACACCTCACAACTGTCTTACAGTCATGATACATGTCTTACACCGCTCTGACATACTTTTCTGTCACTCCAGACTTCCTCATGAATACCACAGCTCGCTCCTTGAGAGTTTTGAAAGGCCCTTATAATTGAACGTATTATTATTCTCTGGGCACCCTGTCATACGCTGTCTCCAGATCTACAAAGACACAATGCAATTCCTTCTGACTTCTGTCCAGCATTCTTAAAGCAAAGACTGCATCTGTCGTACTCTTTTTTTTTTGGGGGCATGAAGCCATACTGCTGCTCACAAATGTTCACTTCTGCTCTTAGTCTAGCTCAGTCATCGGCAACCTGTGGCTCTTTCACCCCCCTGCTGCGCTCCCTGCGGCTTTAGAAAATAAGAAAAAAAAGAGTAATTTAATGTAAATTATTTTAGTTCGTTCGTTTTTTAAATGTAATTCTAAATTTGAAGATTATGGCGATTATAAATAATACAAAGTAAAACATATTCAATGTTTTTCTCGCTCATAATACACGTCACCACCATCGACAGTGGACGTATATCCGGTCACAACCGCCAAATTGCGCACGATTTATTGAATTTTTCGACCCCCAGGTAGGCCAACTGTGGATAAATCTAAGAAAAGTGTTTGAAGAAAACAAAACGTTTAATTATACGTGAGCAGATTCGTTCGGTTTACCGGTATGTTTAATATGTAATGAGAAGTTAGCAAACAACAAAAAGTCAAATGTCGCAAGACATTTCCAGAACAAACACACAGCCTTTGCTCAAAAATATCCTGATGGAGATGAGAGAAAAAGAGCCGTTTCGGAACTGATGCGGAAGGCTGATCAGAGCAAAAATAATTTTATGAAGTAGATTAAATCTAAAAATTCAGCTACATATGCTAGTTTTGTGGCCGCTCAGGAAATAGTCAGGCACGGGAAGCCGTTCACAGACGGAGAATATATAAAAGAATCATTCATTAAGTTGTCAGAAGATCTATTCACAGACTTAAAAAACAAGAGTGAAATTGTGCATAAAATCAGGGACATGCCCCTCTCTGCGAAGACTGTCAAAGAGTCCTGTGTGAAGATGAAGGTAACGTCATACAGCCCTGAGTGCAGAGGCTGTGCGCTGAGGTGCAGGAGCAGAAATCACATTAACCAGGTGATAAATATTGTATTTGCCATTTTGCAAATATTCTGGGTTTTTTTCAAATATACATTGAGTATTATATTTGTAAAATAATCTGAAAGTATTATTATTAGTATAGTAGTATTTGAAAGTAATCTTCAACTCAACGTATTTTTTCGGAGTTTAAAATGTTTTTGTTGCGTGCAGAAATGTAATTTCGCTTCTCTGTAGCAGTTCATTGATTCATAAATGCAACACACTATAGTTTGTTTATGCATATGTGACGGGTGTCACAACACTGACTGTCTTCATCTCCACGATGCTGCCGTATTAATGAAGACGAGACGCGTGGGTGTGTCTTTTTATTTCTTTTATTTCTGCAACACAGTATGGCAGAAGGGATGGGTGAAGTCGCATGGGTTTCGTCTTGTGATTAACTGCGATAGAAAAGCACATGTGCTCCAAAGTTCCACTCGACAAAACGTGAAGTAAATAATGACACAAAAAGTAATCTGGACTCGAAATGAATAAGGGAACTAATTCTCTTGGCAGTCCATCGAAGTCGAGGATGACGTCGCTTCCATTGCTTTGTGGGGTATTGGACAGTGGTTATTGGCGCTGGCGGCGATGCCACTGTAGGTGACTATGAAGCCCGATTCTGGAGCCACAAATCCTGCCACATTCAGGACATGTGAGGCCAGGACCGGGCTGGCGAGACGGTACTGAAGCAGCACAAAGGTGTCTTTGCTCGTGCCGCACGATCCTCCTCTGGGTGCGCTTGTCTTCAAGTTGTGTCACCCCTTCGTGGCATAAGGAGCGCCACAGTGGCCTGTTCGCTGCAGCAGACTCCAGATCGCTGGGCTTGATGTTGCAGTTCTTTAGAGTCTGTTTAAGCTGGTCTTTGTATCGCAGCTTAGGACCACCAGGCTTCCTCTTCGCTGACAAGAGTTGTCCATAAAGCACCTGTCGAGGCAAGCGGCAGCTAGGCATCCGGATGACATGTCCAACCCACCGAAGTTGCCTCTTTGCCAGTATGGCCTCGATACTGGTGGAGGCAGTGCGTTGAAGGATGTCGGTGTGTGGAACACGATCCTGCCAGGTGATGCCAAGGATTCGTTGGAGGCACCTGATGTGGAATGCATCAAGGCGTCTCACATGGCGTCGATAGATGGTCCAGGCTTCTGCGCCATATAGCAGCGTGGACACACACACTGCTTGGTAGACTGCGACTTTTGTTGGAGTTCTTAAGTGGTTGTTTTCGAACACACGAGTACGCAATCTGCCAAAAGCTTTGGAGGCTTGATGGATGCGGGCCTGGACGTCATCATCAATTAGACAGGAGGGTGTTAGAATGCTGCCGAGGTAGCTGAATTGTTGGACAACCTTGAGGGGTGTGCCACTGAGGGTGAACGCTGGGGTTGGAGAACTCTCTTTTGCCATGACCTCCGTTTTGGTTACATTGATCACGAGACCGAGTGATCGGTAGACGGAGGACATGGTATCAAGGGCATTTTGCATGGCAGCTGGGCTGTGGGCCAGCAGAGCACAATCATCTGCATACTGTAGCTCGTGGATGCCGCTGATCAGGGTCTTGGTCTTGGCCTGTAGGCGTCTGATGTTAAACAGGTTACCATCCAGGCGGAATTGGATTTCTACGCCGCCACCTTCCTGGATGGACTTATGGAAGAGGAGCGTAGCTGCCATCAGGAACAGGTTGAATATAGCAGGGGCCAGTACACAGCCCTGCTTCACCCCGACTTCCACAGGGAACGGGGAAGATTGCTGGCCACCAACAAGTACAGTTGCTTGCATGCCGCTGTGGAACTGTTTTAGGATGCCGAGAAATTTGGAGGGGATGCCAAATTTCTGCAGTATGGTCCAGAGAATGTCACGGTTAACTGTGTCAAATGCCTTTGTAAGGTCAATGAAGGTGATATAGAGGTCCTTGTTTTGTTCCTTGCATTTCTCCTGAACTTGGCGCGCAGCGAAGATCATGTCCAGAGTGCTTCGATCCTTCCTGAAGCCGCATTGTGTCTCTGGGAGGATGTCTTCGGTAATGTGCGATGTAAGACGGAACAGCATTACTTTTGCAAGAATCTTGCCAGCAACAGAAAGTAGGGAGATGCCACGGCTGTTGCCGCAGACTGACTTGTCCCCCTTCCTTTTGTAAATGGTGACGATGTTGCTGTCTTTCCATTCCTGAGGAAGTGTCCCGTTTTGCCAGATGTTGCAGATGAGGTGGTAAAGCTTCCGTGTCAGGAGGTAACCGCCGCTCTTGAAGACCTCAGCTGGAAGTCCATCAGGGCCAGGGCTTTTGTTGTTTTTAAGGCTCCGGATTGCAGAGAGGACCTCTGTGAACTGAGGAGGTTCATCAAGGGAGGGAACTGATGGAAGCTCTGGGAGGGAGTCAAGGACAGATGTGTCTGAAGGGTTTACTTGGTTGAGCAGGGAGTCAAAGTGCTCTGCCCAGCGCTCAAGTATTAGCTGTTTGTCCTTCAGTAGTACAGAACCGTCTGCAGATTTAACTGGGACAATGTGTTGTCTTCGTGGGCCGTGCAGGGATTTTACAGCATCATAGAAGGCGTGTGTGTTGTTGTTGTCTGCATGCCTCTGGATTTCTTGGGCCTTGCTGAGCCACCACTTGTTCTCCATCATCCTCAGCTGTTTCTGTGTTTCACCACGGATGGCCTTGTAGTGAGAGAGGAGAAGTGGAGAATGAGGGTTGGAGAGAAGTGTGGTATGGGCTTTGCGCTTGGCTTCCAGAAGCTCCTGTATGGCAGCTGAGCTGTTATCGAACCAGTCTTGATGACGTTTCTGAGTGAAGCCGATGGTCTCAGAGGCAGCTTGATGAATTGTTGTCCTCAATTTTTTCCACCTGCTTTCAACATCAAGGTCACCGTTACTGGTGTCGTTGTCCAGGCTGGCAAGTCCCTCTGCCAGCTTGTGGCGGTAGCTGGCTGCACATTCTGGGGACTCCAGGGCCCTGGTGTTAAGACGCCTTTGGGGTTGCTGTTTCTTATGAGGAGGTCGAATTCTCAGCTTGAGCCTGGACTTGATCAGTCGATGATCAGTCCAGCATTCAGCCCCACGCATGGCCCGCGTGATGCAGACATCATTTTGGTCCCGTTGCCTTGTGATGATGTAGTCCAGTAAGTGCCAATGTTTGGACCTGGGGTGCATCCATGATGTGATGTATTTCTTTTTCAGTTGAAAGATGGTGTTAGTTACAATCAACTGATGCTCAGAGCACAGAGTGAGGAGTCGGAGGCCATTGCTGTTTATTTTCCCCGTCCCGTGCCTTCCGATTACTTGTTTCCAGAGCCTGGCATCAGTACCTACTCGGGCATTGAAGTCACCCATCAGAACAAGTTTATCAGAGGCAGGGATTTTGGATATGGTAGCATCCAGGGACTCGTAGAAGGCATCTTTGGTGTTATCGTCAGCATCCAAGGTGGGAGCATAGGCGCTGATTAAAGTTGCGAAGCGACCTTTTACCAGGGGAATACGCCAGGTCATAAGCCGTTCACTGATGCCTTGGGGGGACTCAGGGATGTTACTGAGTAAGCTGCTTTTCACAGCAAAGCCAACTCCATGGAGTCTTCGCTCATTCTCTGGGAGACCCTTCCAGAAGAAGGTGTAACCTTCACCAACTTCTGTGAGTGAATCCTCGCCTGAGAACCGAGTCTCACTGAGTGCGCCAATATCGATGTTGTACCTTCTCAGCTCATGTGCGATGAGGGCAGTTCGTCTCCGAGGTCTCTCCATCCCGTCTCGAGCATCGAGGAGGGTGCGAACATTCCAGGAAGCCAGGTTCATAGTCATGGGTTTGATTATATTTCGTTTTCGACCGCAGAGGGGGGATGCCTTGGTGGCTGCGGTGGGCCACCCAGGTGTGGTGGAACAAGCAATGTTTAGGTCACCTTTTCTAGACCCTTCCCCTATAAGGGGTGAGCAGTGCGGACCCTGAATAGGGCTGCTCAGACGCACAGGATGCTGCCGAAGGATAATGTTGCTCCATCCCATCTTCGCAACGACCATCAATCCTGTACCGCCCCTGTGTAGGAATCAAGCTAGAAGCTTCCAGTCACATCCATGACCTGCCCCCGTCACTTTATCCTGAATCTCCTCGAGATTGTTCTCAAATGCAAAACATTGTAGATAACAAAACAGAATTAACAACGTGTGATCGTATAGTGGTTATTTACAGAAAATGAGAATACAACACAAGTTCACTGTTATTTACAAGATGTCCCTGAACGCATCATGGGCGGAGACTCGGCAGAACACGCGGTGCGCTTGTAATGGCTGGCGCGCAGTTCAACCCGTCACGGACACTCACGGGCAAATGAAACACGACACAAGAAACTAAATATTGTTCAATAAAAACGAAATGAAACAATTATTACCTGCAACACAGTATGGCAGAAGGGATGGGTGAAGTCGCATGGGTTTCGTCTTGTGATTAACTGCGATAGAAAAGCACATGTGCTCCAAAGTTCCACTCGACAAAACGTGAAGTAAATAATGACACAAAAAGTAATCTGGACTCGAAATGAATAAGGGAACTAATTAGATAACACTAGACAGTACAAAAGGGGAAACAAAATAAGATATTGTCATGAAAATGCACGTTAATCAAGACCAACAGAAAATTGCGACTCACCCTGAATCTCCTCGAGATTGTTCTGGAAACTATGGGCGGGACATAGTGCCGCACTGTGCGCCGTTACGTCACTTCCTTCATAATTTAATAATCTAAGTGCACAACTCCGTTACATATATATAAAGGTAAAAAACGATGATGAAAAGATGCAGTGTTGTCTTCATTTTAAATGTGAAAAGGATTTTGTGGCTCCCAGTGTTTTCTTTTCTGTGGGAGATTGGATTGGATTGGATTTGCCTTTATTAGTCTCACAGTGGAGAACTTTACATTTCACAGCAGCAAAGTCATGAAAGGAATGAAAGTAGAAAAACAAAATACACAAGCTGCTGGAAAGCCCTGTTCTAGCTTCAACTACTAAATCCTATACTTTCATTGCATGGCTCATCAACTTTATTCCTCTGTGGTGACTACAAATCTGCATATCACCCTTGTTCTCAAGCATGGGCACGAGTACACTTCATCCCCATTCTTCAGGCATCTGCTTACCACCTAAGATCTTGTTGAACAACCCAGTCAGGAACACCACTGCCACCTCTCCGAGACACTTCCATACCTCGATTGGTAAACCACCAGGCCAGAGTGTCTTAATAATAATGATATGCAAATGTATGCTAACTAAAAACAATCAACCTAACATTGTGTTTGTCCATTTAAAAACCACATGTGACCTTTAACAAGGCATTTTGTCAACATGCCAATGTCTGTGTCAGTATTAGTGAAAACGGCAACAACCCACCTAAAAGAAAATTAAAGTCCTGCGGATTTTCCCAGAATTCCTGAATTGTCATTTTTTTAATGAAATTCCTTTGGAAAATTGAGGAACAATTAATATGGGTTAGTTGACAATTTTGAATAAACACACCATTGAGTTTGTTGTTTTGCTTGCAGCGACACCAATCGAATGAAGCGCGCTTCATCACATGATAATCCACTACAATAACTACATGAACTCTGCAGTGCGGATGTCAGCGCAAACATGTATGCAACCAAGCAGCGCAGACGCAACGGACCTCACAGATCGGAGAAGCTTTGAACTACAACAGCTAAGATTGCTTAAATGACGTTAGATGACAGCAAAATAAGTCTAATTTTAGTCAAGCAAATGTAATATGAAACAATGTGTATTGAAGCTTGAAGACACATGTTATTTCTTTTGCGAGCAAAGACTAAAACACGACTGCTGTTTCTTACACGGATCATCCAATGACAATGGCCCATTTTTATTTTGATAATTCAGTATAATAACTATAATAATGAATGGGACAAACTGATCACAAGATTTATCTGGGGAGGTAAGCGACCAAGGATCAGACTGACGACACTACAGGTACCAAAGGAAAAGGGTGGATTGGGGATACCAAATTTTAAAGATTACTATCGGGCAGCACAGCTCAGAGCAGTGACATGTTGGTGTAATGGCGAGTATCAAGCCAAATGGAAAACAATTGAAGAAACAAAAGAGGGTTACCCAATTCAAACGCTGCTGGGAGACAGACGACTGTTCCGGAAAATAGAGGACTCGATGGACCCAATAACAAAATTCACCTTGAATATTTGGTATACCATAATAAAAGAAAATAAACTAGAAAATGAGACAAAAATCCTAAGGTGGCTATCATATGACGAGGACTTTCAACCAGGAAAAACGAGGGCTTCAAGAGATGGGAAAGGAGTGGTATCACAGCAATGAGTACGATAATAGAAAAAGGAGAAATGCCGACCTTCCAAAAAATAAAACAGAGTTTTATTTAGAAAGGAACGACCACTTCCGATATCTACAAGTAAGGGATTACTATACAAAAGCAATAAAAATGGATACATCAACTAAAAGAAATGACATAATACAGATAATGATTGATGCGTATAAAGGAGGGTAAAATAAAGTAATCTCGTCCCTTTACAAAGGCCTTCTGATGAACAGAGGCAACTCCACTCTATACATAAAAAAGAAATGGGAAAAGGTACTTCAAACCAACATAACAGAGGAAGAATGGTCAAAGATGTGCAAAATACAACAATCAACAACCACTTTAAGACGTTGGAGAGAATTTGGTTGGAAGAATATCAGAAGATTTTTTACGACCCCGGAGATGAAATATAAATCGGGACAGAACGGGTGCGGACAGGAAAGAAATGTAGATCCCGCACATATATTCTGGAAATGTCAAAAGTTGAAAGGTTATTGGGAAGAAGTCTGGAGGGAACAGAAAAAGATAATTGGCTACAAAATACCGTCTCACTGTATATATATATATACAGTGAGACCTCAATTTACGAACTTAATTGGTTCCCAGACAGAGTGTGTAAGGCGAAAAGTGTGTATCTCAAAAAAAAAAATAAATCCCATAGGAAACCATTAAAATGGGAATAATCCGTTCCCGGGTTTCCATAAAATATACTTTTCAACTAAATAAGCCTTAAAACTACACACAACATACCTTATTCTATGTATAATAAATGTGCTATTGTATTGTAATGAAAGAAATACACTGAATTGTATCTTAAAGTCACTTTATTTACATTTGTGATGGTCATTTATGGCTTGATGGAATGGCGTTGGAGGTCGAAGGTCAAAGGGAATTGATGTTTGGAAAGAGAGGCGCATTACATGACGAATGTAATTAAAGAAATAAACTGTGCTGTAAAATAAAGTTTTATTTACCTTTTTGATGGTCGTTGATGGCTTATAGAAGGAGAGTCACCTTCCGTAAGGACTGTTGGTAACTTAACCTGTGGTGCTGTTCGGTCGTGTACTTCCGCCGAAGATCACCCCGCCAGCCGTGGTGGGTGTGTATTATGAAAATAGTGCTTATTATAAGGTTTAATTTTCATAAATTTGACGTTTGTAAGACAAAAAGTTTGTAAGTTGAGGTCTCACTGTATATATATATATACAGTAAAGTCTCGTTATATCGATATTCAAGGGAGTCCGAAAAAATATCGATATAACCGGGACTATCGATATATCCGATATCGATATAACGAGACTTTACTGTATATATATATATATATATATATATATATATATATATATATATATAAAAAATCCTCGTCTCACCCACCATGGGTGGTGTCTGTCCCCATTTCAGCTCGGGTCCTCTACCAGAGGCCAGGAAGCTTGAGGGTTCTGCGCAGTATCTGTGCTGTTCCCAGCACTGCGCTTTTCTGGACCGAGATATCCGATGTTGTTCCCGGGATCTGTTGCAACCACTCGTCGAGTTTGGGGGTCACTACCCCGAGTGCTCCGACCACCACAGGCACGACTGTCACCTTTACCTTCCAGGCTCTCTCCAGCTCCTCTCTGAGCCCTTGGTATTTCTCGATTTTCTCATGTTCCTTCTTTCTGATGTTCCCATCACTCGGGACCGCTACATCCACGACAACGGCTTTCCTTTCCCCTTTATCTATGACCACGATATCTGGTTGGTTGGCCATTACCATCTTGTCAGTCTGTATCTGGAAGTCCCACAGGATTTTTGCTCGGTCATTCTCCACCACCTTGGGAGGTGTTTCCCATTTTGACCTTGGGGTTTCCAGTCCATACTCCGCACAGATGTTTCGGTAGACTATGCCAGCCACCTGGTTATGGCGCTCCATGTAGGCTTTCCCTGCCAGCATCTTACACCCTGCAGTTACGTGTTGGATTGTCTCAGGTGCCTCTTTGCACAACCTACACCTTGGGTCTTGTCTGGTGTGGTATATCCTTGCCTCTATGGCTCTGGTGTTCAGGGCCTGCTCTTGGGCAGCCAGGATGAGTGCCTCTGTGCTGTCCTTTAGGCCAGCCCTCTCTAGCCACTGATAGGACTTCTTGAGATCAGCCACTTCTGCTATGGTTCGGTGGTACATCCCGTGTAGGGGCTTTTCCTCCCATGATTGTCCCTCTTCCAGCACCTCATCCTCTGTTCCCCATTGACTGAGACATTCTCTGAGTACATCATCCGTTGGAGCCTTCTCTTTGATGTATTCATGGAGCTTGGATGTTTCATCCTGGACAGTGGCTCTCACACTCACTAGTCCCCGGCCTCCTTCCTTACGGCTTGTGTACAGTCTCAGGGTGCTGGACTTGGGATGGAACCCTCCATGCATAGTGAGGAGTTTATATATATATATATATATATATATATATATATATATATATATATACTGTAGCCACAAAGGGACATATGTCTTCTTGTGTCGGTCCCAAGCCCGGATAAATACAGATGGTTGTGTCAGGAACGGCATCCGACGTAAAAGCTTGGCCAAAACATACATGCGGATCAAACCTCTAAAGATGGAGGACACTGATTTGCTGTGGCGACCCCTTGAAGGGAAAAGCTGAAAGAAAAAGAAGAAGTATAATAACTATAATAATCCTTTATTGATCAGGAAAATGATGGCTAACATTTTCAATTATATCAATTTATTTTTGTCTAAGTGAGTAAATACCTCACACCATCCAAAACGTCTGGGCAACAATTGAGACACACCCTTGTGGCGTCACACGTGCGCACCGCGGCGCTGACGTGTGTACGCCTTTGAAGTGCGCCGTTCAACCCTTTGATGACTTTGATGTCTGTCAAGTGTGTCTCAGCCTGACGCATTCCCAGGCATAGAAATGCATATGTATAAGTAGTGCGGGGCAGAGATATCGGGGGAATCACGGGGCAGAATCACTCAGACTCAGACACACGCATGCAGGCTCGCAGAGACCCGCACAGCGTCGGACGGAGTTCACAGCACGACTTGCTCGACTCCACGCCACGATCAAGCTCTGGGACACATCTGTGTGTCACTTGCCTGGGAGATCTGACAACGAACCTACTTATGAATAAAGAGAACCATCAAACTCTTTACCCCGACCCTCTTTCCATGTCTTGGTGGTGGTCAAGCGGAGAAACCTGTTGCAATTTGGCCATTCAAAATCATAACACCAAAATTGATGTGGACGTTTGTACTCTGTTCCCAACTCGGGAAATAGCGCGATGAACCTCTCTCTCGCCGCCCCCGGCCCACCGTCAACTTCACCTGTAGCTGCACCTGCACCAACTCTCACTGTGGCCTTACCCTCCCTGCCCCCTCTCACGACCAGCTTTCCACAACCAACATCTGCCCTCCCAACCGTTGCCACACCCTCAGCCGCCACTCTGCCTCCTGGTTCCTGCCTGTCTGTCACAACTGCGCAGGTGAGGAACCAACTGAGGAGGATGAAGGTGAGGAAGGCAGCAGGTCCGGATGACATCAGTTCCCGACTCCTCAAGACCTGCTCCGACCAGCTGTGTGACATTGTCCAGCACTTGTTCAACCTGAGCCTGAAGCTGGGCAGAGTTCCACAGCTGTGGAAAACGTCATGCCTGGTCCCAGTGCCCAAGATTGCCAACCCCAAAGAGCTCAACAGCTACAGACCGGTGGCGCTGACGTCTCACCTGATGAAGACGCTGGAGAGACTCGTCCTCGCCCACCTGCGACCGCTGGCAAGCTCATCGCTGGACCCGCTGCAGTTTGCCTACCAGCCCAGCATCGGTGTGGAGGATGCCATCATCTACCTCCTCCATACGGCGTTGCTGCACCTGGAGAATGCTGGGAGCACGGTGAGGATCACATTCTTCGATTTCTCCAGTGCCTTCAACACCATCCAGCCCAGTCTACTGGGGGACAAGCTGCAGCATGCCGGAGTCGACCATCACCTCACATCCTGGATTACTGACTACCTCACAAACAGGCCACAGTACGTGAGGGTAAAGAACTGTGAGTCGGACAGGCTTCTCTGCAGCACCGGAGCGCCGCAGGGAACAGTCCTGGCTCCATTCCTCTTCACCCTCTACACCTCGGACTTCAACTACAACACCCCAACCTGCCACCTTCAGAAGTTCTCTGACGACTCAGCTATTGTCGGCCTCATTACAGAGGGAGACGATAGGGAGTACAGGGGACTGACAAAGGACTTTGTGGACTGGTGCCAGCAGAATCACCTCCAGATCAACACTGGCAAAACCAAGGAGCTGGTGGTGGATTTCTGCAGGAAACAATCGTCACCTGCACCATTGAACATCCAGGGTTCGGACATTGAGAGGGTGACCTCCTACAAGTACCTGGGTGTTACTCTCAACAATAAACTGGACTGGACAACAAACACGGATGCCCTAATCAAAAAGGGACAGAGTCGCCTCTTCCTCCTCAGGAAACTGAGGTCTTTTGGAGTTCAGGGGTCACTCCTAAAGACTTTCTATGACTCTGTGGTGGCATCAGCCATCCACTATGGCATTGTCTGCTGGTCAGGCAGCATCACCACCCGGGACAGAAAAAGACTGGAGCGCTTTGTCAAGCGGGCCAGTTCTGTCGTGGGCTGCTCGCTGGACTCTCTTGAGGAGGTGGGCAACAGACGGACGCTAGCTAAACTAAAAGCTATGACGGACAGCCCCTCCCACCCCCTCCTGCCCATCCTGACAGCTCTGGGTAGCTCCTTTAGCCAGAGACTATTACACCCGCGCTGCAAGAAGGAGAGGTACCGCCGCTCGTTCCTACCGACTGCTGTCAGGCTTCACAATTCCCAATGATCACATGTGAAGAAAAAAAAAAAAAACTGGACACTTGTAAATATGGGTTGTTGCAATATATCTAAATGCATCTCTTGATTCTGCACTATGTACAGTCTTGTTTATAGAACGGTTTTTGCACATCTACATTTGCACAGTATACAGTTGATATTTTTATTTTGTTATGCTTAGAATATCTTGTTTTCTATCCTTTCACTCCCACCCCAACCCCATCCCTCTTCAATTGCTGCTGTGGACTGCAAATTTCCCCATTGCGGGACGAATAAAGGTATTCTGATTCTGATTCTGATTCTCTCTCTGGCACATAATTGGGGTGCTTATATCCTCATCAGAACTCGGTCTCTCCCCATCCAGCCCTCCGTTCAGTACAATACTGTATATTGTAGTGACCACGCTATGCGGTTTTAGAATCTTTTTTTTTCCCGTAATTGGTTTAAATGTTGATACAAATGGGGGGTGATGCCTGTGCAACAGTGTTGGATTCACGAGATTGTGGTTTAATAATTGACAAGGGAGTGTTCTTTGATACTTGGCTGCATTTGGTCAGAGTTGATCATTGATAATTTTATCATCCGCAAGGCAAGTCACATACAAGAGAAGGCAGCTACAGTCCTAAGTCATGTAAAAAGTCCAATTTTCACAACAGTGCAACAATCAGCAGCATTTTAGGCATCAAAGTGAAAACACAAAACTGGTGTTTCTACAAGTGGTAAAATCTTTGGAAACAAAGAGCAGCCTTTTCAGACAGTAATCTTCTTTGCCTTTCGGCTTTCCCTTCAAGGGGTCGCCACGGCGAATCAGTGTCCTCCATCTTCAGAGGTTTGATTCGCATGTTTGTTTTGGCCAAGCGTTTACGTCGGAAGCCCTTCCTGACACTCTCTGTATTTATCCGGGCTTGGGACCGGCACAAGAAGACTTATGTCCCTTGTGGCTACAGAACAAGCAACTCGCTCCGTAAAAGGCTCCCAAACTCAAAATGGTCATCGGCACAGCAACATTCAAAAAAGCAAAACTATACTCACCAATTGATAACAATGATCTGATCTTACCGGTAATATTAGATGCAAAGATGACTTGCAATCCCCCTTTTTTGTAACTTGCATCTTTATTCTTTTTCAAACATATAGGACCATATGAAATTGAACATTTGAATACAGAGGGCCTTGTGTATTTCTACCTGTGGCCAATTTCTATAGCAACATCCTTTTATTACAGTGAAGATTCTTCAACAAGGAATGCAATCCCTTTTTAACCGATACCAACCTGCAGAAACAAAACCACGTAACGGATTTCAAGAAACTTTTTAAAAAGTATTCTTTAACATCTCTCAAGGGGAAATTCAAATTCCTCCCAAAAGTATGGTGTGAGTTCTTCCTTGTTTTGTGTGTCAGGGACAGGGGAAGCATTTTTGTCTTCAAAAAGAAGAATAGCAGATGTTCAGGTAAAGGTTTGATTGCCCTCTTGAGGCTATTATTATGCATGACGATGGATTGGAAACACAGTCTTGCAGGTCCATTCTACAGTAAAGTCTCGTTATATCGATAGTACCGCTTATTACGATACTATTTTCATTTCCCTTGCACATTTCTAGTCTTTTTATGTATAATTAGTACCGTTTAGTACGATACCCGGTTATGACGATAATCCGGTTATTACGGTGCTCCTTTTCATCCCCCGCCGGCAATTTTTGTTGTTTATATCGATATATCCGTCGCGCCATTGGTCAACTTGGTCACGTGTCTTGTTACGTGAGCCGCCATCGGTCGCGCCATTGGTCGACTTGGTCACATGAGCCGCCATCGGTCGCGCTATTGGTCGACTTGGCCGTGTGACTTTGTCACGTGACACGCCATCGGTCGCGCCATTGGTCAACTTGGTCACGTGTCTTGGTTACGTGTCACGCCATCAGTCGCGCCATTGGTCGACTTGGTCAGGTGACTTGGTTACGTGCCCAGCACCCGTGTAGCAGAGCCATTTTCATTTTCAGACGCTAGCTCGTGTGTAGCAGACGAGATTGAAGTGTTTGTGTTAAAAGGTAAAAATGGGAAGCAGAAGAAGATTGATTACTTTCTTAAATTGTATACATAATACAGTAAGATGTAAGCGTTGCAGTTGGTGTTTCCTGTTGTGTTTTGTACATGCCCATTGTACTGTATATGAATGCAATCGTTTTTTGCAACAATGTGTTTTGTCTGCTGAAGCGTGATGATTTTGAAAATTACCATACATTCCATACTGTGTATTAAAGGACAACTGATGTCACTTTTTATTCAAATGCAAAACACCAATAAAAATGACTTCACGCCAAGACGACGTCTTGCATTGCTTGTGAATCCAAACAATGGCTTCAGATTCGGATAATATGCTTTCTTGTTACACATCCAGTTATGAATATGTTTCAAATACACTGTAGTTCTGAAGATTAAAGCATACATGTTTACAATCATTAAAGAATTATATGTGCCATTTTGAGGCAACATTGGGGGAACATCTCCCAAGAAAAAAGGGAGCTAATGGCCAGCTCCGTTTCTTATATGGCGCTTGGCTGCCCTCTTTTGGCGGCTTTTGTTTAATGCAGTTCGGCGCAGGATCAGATATATCGATAGTCCCGGTTATATCGATATTTTTTCGGACTCCCTTGAATATCGATATAACGAGACTTTACTGTATTTTTTATTTCAAAAAGTCAAAGTCAAGGCCCGCGGGCCAAATCCCGCCCGCCACATCATTTTTTTCGGCCCGTGAAAGCAAATCAAACTTGTTAAATTCCAATGTTGGTGTAATGGCGAGTATCAAGCCAAATGGAAAGCAATTGAAGAAACAAAAGAGGGTTACCCAATTCAAACGCTGCTGGTAGACAGACGACTGTTCCGGAAAATAGAGGACTCGATGGACCCAATAACAAAATTCACCTTGAATATTTGGTATACCATAATAAAAGACGATATGACGAGGACTTTCAACCAGGAAAAACGAGGGCTTCAAGAGATGGGAAAGGAGTGGTATCACAGCAATGAGTACGATAATAGAAAAAGGAGAAATGCCGACCTTCCAAAAAATAAAACAGAGTTTTATTTAGAAAGGAACGACCACTTCCGATATCTACAAGTAAGGGATTACTATACAAAAGCAATAAAAATGGATACATCAACTAAAAGAAATGACATAATACAGATAATGATTGATGCGTATAAAGGAGGGTAAAATAAAGTAATCTCGTCCCTTTACAAAGGCCTTCTGATGAACAGAGGCAACTCCACTCTATACATAAAAAAGAAATGGGAAAAGGTACTTCAAACCAACATAACAGAGGAAGAATGGTCAAAGATGTGCAAAATACAACAATCAACAACCACTTTAAGACGTTGGAGAGAATTTGGTTGGAAGAATATCATAAGATTTTTTACGACCCCGGAGTTGAAATATAAATCGGGACAGAACGGGTGCGGACAGGAAAGAAATGTAGATCCCGCACATATATTCTGGAAATGTCAAAAGTTGAAAGGTTATTGGGAAGAAGTCTGGAGGGAACAGAAAAAGATAATTGGCTACGAAATACCATCTCACTGTATATATATATACAGTGAGACCTCAACTTACGAACTTAATTGGTTCCCAGACAGAGTGTGTAAGGCGAAAAGTGTGTATCTCAAAAAAAAAAAAAAAATCCCATAGGAAACCATTAAAATGGGAATAATCCGTTCCGGGGTTTCCATAAAATATACTTTTCAACTAAATAAGCCTTAAAACTACACACAACATACCTTATTCTATGTATAATAAATGTGCTATTGTATTGTAATGAAAGAAATACACTGAATTGTATCATAAAGTCACTTTATTTACATTTGTGATGGTCATTTATGGCTTGATGGAATGGCGTTGGAGGTCGAAGGTCAAAGGGAATTGATGTTTGGAAAGAGAGGCGCATTACATGACGAATGTAATTAAAGAAATAAACTGTGCTGTAAAATAAAGTTTTATTGACCTTTTTGATGGTCGTTGATGGCTTATAGAAGGAGAGTCACCTTCCATAAGGACTGTTGGTAACTTAACCTGTGGTGCTGTTCGGTCGTGTACTTCCGCCGAAGATCACCCCGCCAGCCGTGGTGGGTGTGTATTATGAAAATAGTGCTTATTATAAGGTTTAATTTTCATAAATTTGACGTTTGTAAGACAAAAAGTTTGTAAGTTGAGGTCTCACTGTATATATATATACATATATATATACTGTAGCCACAAAGGGACATATGTCTTCTTGTGTCGGTCCCAAACCCGGATAAATACAGATGGTTGTGTCAGGAACGGCATCCGACGTAAAAGCTTGGCCAAAACAAACATGCGGATCAAACCTCTAAAGATGGAGGACACTGATTTGCTGTGGCGACCCCTTGAAGGGAAAAGCCGAAAGAAAAAGAAGAAGTATAATAACTATAATAATCCTTTATTGATCAGGAAAATGATGGCTAACATTTTCAATTATATCAATTTATTTTTGTCTAAGTGAGTAAATATCTCACACCATCCAAAACGTCTGGGCAACAATTGAGACACACCCTTGTGGCGTCACACGTGCGCACCGCGGCGCTGACGTGTGTACGCCTTTGAAGTGCGCCGTTCAACCCTTTGATGACTTTGATGTCTGTCAAGTGTGTCTCAGCCTGACACATTCCCAGGCATAGAAATGCATATGTATAAGTAGTGCGGGGCAGAGATATCGGGGGAATCACGGGGCAGAATCACTCAGACTCAGACACACGCATGCAGGCTCGCAGAGACCCGCACAGCGTCGGACGGAGTTCACAGCACGACTTGCTCGACTCCACGCCACGATCAAGCTCTGGGACACATCTGTGTGTCACTTGCCTGGGAGATCTGACAACGAACCTACTTATGAATAAAGAGAACCATCAAACTCTTTACCCCTACCCTCTTTCCATGTCTTGATGGTGGTCAATCGGAGAAACCTGTTGCAATTTGGCCATTCAAAATCATAACACCAAAATTGATGTGGACATTTCTACTCTGTTCCCAACTCGGGAAATATCGCGATGAACCTCTCTCTGGCACATAATTGGGGTGCTTATAGCCTCATCAGAACTCGGTCTCTCCCCATCCAGCCCTCCGTTCAATACAATACTGTATATTGTAGTGACCACGCTATGCGGTTTTAGAATCTTTTTTTTTTCCCGTAATTGGTTTAAATGTTGATACAAATGGGGGGGTGATGCCTGTGCAACAGTGTTGGATTCACGAGATTGTGGTTTAATAATTGACAAGGGAGTGTTCTTTGATACTTGGCTGCATTTGGTTAGAGTTGATCATTGATAATGTTATCATCCGCAAGGCAAGTCACATACAAGAGAAGACAGCTACAGTCCTAAGTCATGTAAAAAGTCCAATTTTCACAACAGTGCAACAATCAGCAGCATTTTAGGCATCAAAGTGAAAACACAAAACTGGTGTTTCTACAAGTGGTAAAATCTTTGGAAACAAAGAGCAGCCTTTTTAGACAGTAATCTTCTTTGCCTTTCGGCTTTCCCTTCAAGGGGTCGCCACGGCGAATCAGTGTCCTCCATCTTCAGAGGTTTGATTCGCATGTTTGTTTTGGCCAAGCTTTTACGTAGGAAGCCCTTCCTGACACTCTCTGTATTTATCCGGGCTTGGGATCGGCACAAGAAGACTTATGTCCCTTGTGGCTACAGAACAAGCAACTCGCTCCGTAAAAGGCTCCCAAACTCAAAATGGTCATCGGCACAGCAACATTCAAAAAAGCAAAACTATACTCACCAATTGATAACAATGATCTGATCTTACCGGTAATATTAGATGCAAAGATGACTTGCAATCCCCCTTTTTTGTAACTTGCATCTTTATTCTTTTTCAAACATATAGGACCATATGAAATTGAACATTTGAATACAGAGGGCCTTGTGTATTTCTACCTGTGGCCAATTTCTATAGCAACATCCTTTTATTACAGTGAAGATTCTTCAACAAGGAATGCAATCCCTTTTTAACCGATACCAACCTGCAGAAACAAAACCACGTAACGGATTTCAAGAAACTTTTTAAAAAGTATTCTTTAACATCTCTCAAGGGAAAATTCAAATTCCTCCCAAAAGTATGGTGTGAGTTCTTACTTGTTTTGTGTATCAGGGACAGGGGAAGCATTTTTGTCTTCAAAAAGAAGAATAGCAGATGTTCAGGTAAAGGTTTGATTGCCCTCTTGAGGCTATTATTATGCATGACGATGGATTGGAAACACAGTCTTGCAGGACCATTCTATTTTTTATTTCAAAAAGTCAAAGTTAAGACCCGCGGGCCAAATCCCGCCCGCCACATCATTTTTTTCGGCCCGTGAAAGCAAATCAAACTTGTTAAATTCCATGATGATTGCTAAAATCTGAGCCAAAATTTCATATTTTTGGATGTCAACCACAATAAAAGTCATTATTCTTGACTTCAGATTTAAAAACGAGTTATTCATTAATTTTCTGTGTGCTCTATATGTAATATTTGAAGGGATTTAAACATTCTAATGGGTTCCCCAAATTCATAACGGCCCTCGAGAGGAAACCATAACTACAATGTGGCGCGCGCCAAAAAATGACTTTGACACCCCTGTTCTATAAGATTAGCTTGATATAAAAGAAATCTGGTGTTTTAACACAGAGTAAAATGCCAATGAAGCTTGTTGGAAAGAAGCTGATGTTCCACCCGGCTCAAATACAGTATTAGTCAAAATATTTCTCCTAAAAAAAAAACAAGGCACGTCAGATCAAATGTCCGACAGAAGTAATATGCTGTATATGTTTTGTTTAATTAACAGACAATCAAGTGACTTCAACATAATGGCCACGGTGAACTGATTTGGTTAGAAAATAAGGAACTGGATGATGCGACATTTTTATTAACCATTTACACCAGGGCCACAAAAACCACAACGTAGACAATCAGTAGGAGGATGCCTCCGATGCCGAGTCCCAAGGCCACGTGGTTTAGGGTCCTGGCAGTCCGGCTGCATCGCTCGGCCGTCAGCTGGTCCCCACTGTGGTTCGATTCCCGGGTCTAGTGTTAAAAAAAAGAAAGAAAAAACAAAAAGAAATGCCATGAAAAGAGATACAAAGTAGTGATGGGAATTCCAGCTACTTTCAGAGAGCTGGTTCTTTTGGCTCCCAAATGGCTCTTCATTTTTTTTTTGCTTAAATTAATTAACTACCAAAAATCATGTACAATTATGTGAAAAACGAAGTAATCATGTAAAAAATACACTATATCAAATATTTTTATTTATATGTACACAGAGAGCATTCACGAACTTTAGCTTTCCCGGTGGTTACTCTGGTCTAGCTGTCACTAATTTGCTTTTCATATTAATAATGCTATAATACAAACTAGTAAAAATGATAATAATTGAATAATAACAGCATAATGTCATAACATTTGTCGACCGTATCTGTCTACACTGATCTCCAGTGACTGCTCAAATGGCTCCAAAAGAAATGAGTCATGCACGTCCCCAGCTGCTCTGCTAAATTGTGTCACACATCGAAGTGTTTTTCTAACCTCTCCCCCTTCTCCTCACTGCTGCGTGTGTCTGTAATTCCCCCCTCCCCTTCTACCACGGATCTTGACCAAGGACGTGCGGCCTTAACCGAAGACGGGGCAGAGAATAGAGGGGAAAAAAGTGGGCTCCCATTACCGGCTCGTTCTCAAACGACACATCACTAATACAAAGCAATCAAGTTAAATGCAAATTGTCTTAAAGGACAACCGACGTCACTTTTTTGTTTATTAACTGACATCATAAAAACGTTTTATAGCATCTAAAATACCCAAAACACACAGTATGACATTTTTAGCCAGATGCAAAACACCAATAAAAAATGACTTGTGTCCAAAATCTGCAAAAAATTGAGCTGCGAAATGGGCATTTTCAGAAAGTCCCGCCCCCAGTTCTTGACGTCACGCCAAGACGTCTTGCATTGCTAGTGAATCAAAACAATGGCTTCAGATTCGGATAATATGCTTTCTTGTTACACATCCAGTTATGAATATGATTCAAATAGTTCCGAAGAGGAAAGCATACATTTTTGCAATCGATTAAAGAATGTATTTGTGCCATTTTGAGGCAAAATTGGGGGGAAATCTCTCACCTAAAAAAAAGAGGCACAAAATGGTGACCTCCTGTGGCTGCCTCCGTTTCCACAGGCTGATATATGGCGCTTGGACGCCCTCTTTTGGGTGCAACACGGGGTCCCCAGACCAAACAAGTACATCAAAATACATTGACGTGATAGAATGCGTCTTTTTTACGGTCCTATAGTGACGTCACCAACTCAAAAACAAGACTTCCTGAATATTCAGCGCGAGTCTTAAAACGTAAACTATAGCTATATGCGGTGGAATCTTTGTAAAATACGCTCAGTAAAAGTAATTTGAAGCCATTTTACAAATTATGGACACAACTTGTCCGGAGACGTCAGTTGTCCTTTAAAGGACAATAGATACACCTCTCGACATAGTTGCGTCCATAATTTGTACATTTATTTATTATATTGACCGAATGTATTTTTTAAATTTATTTATTATATTGACCGAATTTTACAAAGATTCCACCGCATATATATATATATATATATATATATATATATATATATATATATATATATATATATATATATATATATATATATATATATATATATATATATCAGAAAGAAAAGAAAGAAAGAATAGGGAATGAAACCAATAATTCTCAAGATACAAAAAGGAGAGGATACCGGTGGGAGTGGGGGAAATGGGCCAGTCGTTAGTCAGGAATGTAGGAACAATCAGTGGGGCCACAGGGAGTGGTCCTCTGCTCCCCCCAACCTGAGAGTAGGGACCTATCATAGCTGTGTCCGGCGCCGCCATGGCTGGACATTAGGGATATATAAATGGGGCCGATACGACCAGTCAGACTTTAGTTCGCTGACGAAGTCTCTTGGATAGGAGGCGAAACGCCCGAAACCTTCGATGGACCACTCCTGTACGACTGAGAGCTTACACATCTCATCTCATTTTCCGTACCGCTTATTCCTCATTAGGGTCGCGGGGGTTGCTGGAGCCTATCTCAGCTGTCTTCGGGCACGAGGCGGGGGACACCCTGAATTGGTTGCCAGCCAATCGCAGGGCACACAAAGACATACAACAGTCACTCTCACACTCACACCTAGGGACAATTTGGAGTGGTCAATCTGCCTGCAGTGCATGTTTTTGGAGTGTGGGAGGAAACCGGAGTACCCGGAGAAAACCCACGCGGGACCGGGGAGAACATGCAAACTCCACACAGGGAGGCCGAACCGGGACACGAACCGGCGACCTCTGCACTGTGAAGCCGGTGTGCTAACCACTCGACTACCGGGCCGCCCCAGACATATATATATATAAATTAATTACATTCGCTGAATATTCAAGGGGTCCTGTTTTCGAGTTCATGAAGATGCCGGAAGTGATGTATCTTTAGGAACCCCCTAAGGCAGGCCTGTTGTTTGTTGACATTGTGGATTGAGGGAGAAAGCGATACACAGGAGATTTCAAGTGCATATATTTGTTATTTTGTTTAGTCTGAAAACACCGTGTTGAGCACAAAATTACAAGGAAAACTACATAAATAACATGATGGTGAATCGTTTTGTGGCAGCCAATTGCGGTAACATGCATAAAGAAGGTGTAAGTTTACACAAATTCCCAGCGGACAAACCAGTCATTTTGGCGGAATGGGAAAGACAAGTCCAACGAACCAGAGCAGGGTGGAAGGCCACAAAGCATTCATTTGTTTGTAGTGCTTATTATGAAGAAGATTGTTTCGAAATACAGGAATCCAAGATGAGAGAGTTAGGACCGAATGTTAGGTTCAAACACCGGTTAAAAGCGGGAGCAATCCCTACAATATTTGAAAGGAAAGTATCCTTAACAATATATGGAACAGGCGTACTGCCCCCAACTAAAAGTCCCCGCACAGCGTTTGCCAAACGGGAGAGGTCCAAGGTAAGTGTATTGATGCCACATACGACCGAAGTCGATGCTATATTGCTAATTCACGGAGCTTCATGTATCGTGAATCGAATCGTGAGCCAAATATTGTGATTTGAATCGTGGGAAACCGAACCGTCGCCCAATAGGCATACATACATGTACACATTCGGTGTTGGTGCTCTGTACAGGTTAATTGGTAATCATGGTAAATCCGTAATCAGCTGGTAATCCAGAATATTAAAATATGTTCGCTTGCATACGGCTCGAATTGATACGGAAGGACTTCTTTAATCGCCCCCAGCACCGGCTGCTCTTTTATTGGCCGCAAGTAAATGTCATCAGAGCGTTTTGACGCTCGAATTAAAAATGTTTTAAATCGGACGTCAAACGCCACCCTGGCGCGACCCTCTATCGCCGACATCGCACATGCGCAATGAATGGCTGCGCTGACCCAGCGGTCGACGCTTTCAATGTGTAGGCACCTTTAGCGGTACGTGCGCTGTTGTATAACTGGTCGGTGGGCCAGATGTAAGACATATTTGAAATCATCTCGCGGGCCAAATATATTTGTAGTGTGGGCCAAAATTGGCCTGTGGGGCTGAGTTTGACATTTCTGGACTAATCCAACTCCCTTTGGGCAGTTTCCGGCGGATCACGGAAAAGCCCGATATATCCTCTACCATGACTTTGGAATGCCCCGACACAAATACAAGGTGATTATGGCTTGATATCGGTAAGGCAAGATGGCAGACGACGAAAGATAGAACCTCTGAATGTGCAACAGAAGTATGTCATATGTGCCGCAGATCATGTCGCAATATGTGCCAATCGTAATAGACTTGCGGGGGTGCTGGCGAAACGGAGTTACAAAGTTGCGCCAGTGGCTGTCAAAATGCGTAAATGCATCCCTTCGTAAGAGATAGAGCCGCCTTTAAGATGTCTTCGGGCAGCAGGTGGGGTACACTGTGAAATGGATGCCAACCAATCCCAGGGCACACATAGACAAACAACGACAATTCACATAACACCAAATAACACACACCACAATAACACCAAAGGACAATTTAGAGGCCGACCATGCATGATTTTGGAATCTGGCAGAAAGCTGAAATATTCCAAGAAAAGCCGTGCAGGTGTAGGGAGAACATGCAATCTCCATTCAGGGAAGTTGGGACCCTTGAATCAAATGGGAGGTAGACGTGCTCAGCAGATAATCACGGTGTCACCTGGGTCAAACTTAATTCAAAGCCGAAATGAAATTGTAAAAATATTGTTCAAATCCGCCTCAAAAACATGTTTTGGGACAGAAAAACGATTCCATTCTTTCAACAGCCCCTTGATCGCTGATCAAATTGGAAGTCATTGTCTGCATTCTGCACTAACCGTCTAGGACAAGAACGGAGGTTGACAACCTCCTTGGAGGCGCCGTGTTAACCAACTGGCACTTCATCTGAATGACTGGACTTTCACAACACTTCAACTAATATTGTGCAGCATCATCCAATGTGTAAAAAGTTGCCCACTCAGCATCCATTGTAACCTTGAAGGAGGACTCCTGCATCTGCGGCCCCTTCTCATGGTTTCTCACTTTCCCACAAATATTTTCTTTTTGATTTGATCTTCCTTAAGATCAAGCAAGGGATGTCAATCAAGTGTGGGGATGTAAAGCCCTTTGAGACTTTTTTGGTCATTAAATTGGATTGGATTGGATTGGATTTGCCTTTATTAGTCTCACAGTGGAGAAATTTACATTTCACAGCAGCAAAGTGATGAAAGGAATGAAAGTAAAAATGAAAGTAGTAGTAGTAAATTCTATCTATAATTACACATTTGACTAATATTCTGTTGGCCAGTGTTATTGCTCAGCAAGATACAGTGAGACCTCAACTTATGAACTTAATTGGTTCCCAGACAGAGTGTGTAAGGCGAAAAGTGTGTATCTCAAAAAAAAAATCCCATAGGAAACCATTAAAATGGGAATAATCCGTTCCCGGGTTTCCATAAACTTTTCAACTAAATAAGCCTTAAAACTACACACAACCTACCTTATCCTATGTATAATAAATGTGCTATTGTATTGTAATGAAAGAAATACACTGCACTGTATAATAAAGTCACTTTATTTACATTTGTGATGGTCATTGATGGCTCTAAATTGACACCTGTTGCTTTCTGACTTGTAAGGTCTCACGAAACTGAGGCATCACATTATCATTCATCATGTTGAGGATTCTTATAGCCTTTTCTGAATGGAACTGTTCAATAAAAGCCTGCACATCAACTGTTGAATGGCCTGCTTCTGCTTGTCCTCTTGAAGGCAAATCAAACTCTCTGTGTTGATGACCTCATTATGGTCAGCAACAAGCTCCTCGATGTCATCTGCATTCACTTCGAGTCCCGTAGATGCTGGCAGAGATTTTATGACAAGAAAAGGCTCGAGTCCGATGATTCCACGGACGCGGAATCAAACCCGACAAAAGAAGGCGGGCGGGGCGAATAAAATGGCACACTCGCGTCTAACAATCACCTAGTGCAAAGCAAACACTTGAAGCACAAGCAAACACTTGGAGCACAAGACGTAGCGATGAACTTCCGTAGTAATCATGTCACTGGTGAGGTGACAGTGACTCGTTGAAATGAAATGTAATGAAATTGCAGAACGACAATGAAATGAAGTGTCGCGAACGTAGGCCACGCCCGAGCTGTCAACTCGCATGTGACAATTTAGCGTGACTATTGACACGCTGTTCCGGTGTGTGTGTGAAAACACTAGCTCTGATTGGCTTACCATGACACATGACTCTACCGTTTAGCCAATCACAATCACTTCTATCGCAACTTGACAGAGGGGTGCGTTCAAGTGTAGCAACACAAAAACGTTGGGAAGTGTTTGTCACCGCTCATTCAGTTAGACAATGCTTTCCAAACAGCCTAGAGTCTTAAGAAGTCGTGCGCTATTCTCGAACCTGAACGCACCCCAAGTCTTGGATGACAAATAAACAGAGCAGAGTAGACGTATACGGCTGGTAGTTTCTTCAATTTATTCATAGTAACGCACCACATTTGAACTGAGGCTGAACACGAGCCTGTGGTGTTTATTTTCCGGTCCCATAATAGTAACATTATCAGCAAAAAGCTCCAAGTAGGCGATCGACGTGTGCATTCAATGAGAAGGGGCATGGAAAGTAGCACCGCGCTGTTCGGTCGTGCTTCTGCCGAAGATCACTTTCGCCAGATCCGAAGGTCGTGTGCTTGATGGACCGGCCGTGGTGGGTGTGTATTATGAAAATAGTACGTATTATAAGGCTTAATGTTAATAAATTTGACGTTCGTATGATCAAAAGTTCGTATTATAAGGCGTTCGTAAGTTGAGGTCTCACTGTACATGAAACATGCCCCTGCCCCCAAACCTACTTGTACAGTGCCATTCAGAAAACCTGTGCGGTGTCAACATTGCCTTCTAAGCTATCAATGGTTAGGTAAGCCCCCCTCTTTGTGTCAGCTGCTACAAAGTACTGGGGGGGGAACGCCATGTAAAAGCACATACAGTAAATGTACTACCTTGTGAGCTTGTGCGTGTTACTGACTTTTGGGTTAATTACACTTATTGAAGTCTAATCAACACATTTTTACAATTTTAAAATGTCCTTAAACCACCTGAACTGATAACCTAGTTTAGGTCTGTGTTATTTTGAATCCTGCACTTAATGATGATTAGTACTTTGGAGGCAGTCGCAGGGCCCCTCGTGAGGATGGGAAATACTAATCATATTTTCAGCCATTAAGCTGAGAGGACAAACAGTAGCTGATATTGTCCGTGGTCCTTACTTGCAACACAGTGCGAGCAAGCTGATGATTTGGGGAACAAAGAAGTGCTTGATGATTCTGGTCACAGGACCCCTCTTGTACAGATGAACTACAGGATTCTGTATTTAGAATTTCCTTAGCATTATTCAGCATGAACCCAGAACAATCTCAAAATCCTTCCGGTTGAAAGCAAAAATAATTTTTGCGCCATGCTAAAATGACTGTTGAATTGATTTCACATTAAACATGCACTCATCTATCAGGGGAAGGCCAAATACACCATGGATGTTGTTGATTTGTTCACTTTTCAACACTATGCATTGCGGATGTGGTTGAGTGAACTCTTTGCAGTGTTGCTATGAGAGGATAATGGTAAACACTCTATTACACAATGAGAACCACAGATGGTTATCATCGCCACTGCAAGGTACAAGAAGATAACAGTAAGGCCATTGTCTTTGTTGTTGAATTTGTGTTGTTAACAATTTATCAGTTTTCTCTCTCTCTCTCTCTCTCTCTCTCTCTCTCTCTCTCTCTCTCTCTCTCTCTCTCTCTCTCTCTCTCTCTCTCTCTCTCTCTCTCTCTCTCTCTCTCTCTCTCTCTCTCTCTCTCTGATTGCAACATCCTTCCAAGCATGATTTCCATGATTACTGACAGGCATTCTATTTATAGAGTGAGCCTTGTCACTGCAACTGCCCCACTGAAGCCCCATGATATTTGATCCTTCATATACTGAAGGACAACTAATCCTCAATGGTTTGAATAGGACAAAGAGCAAAGTCCTGACTCCACGGTTATACTGTATAAACACACATCCGGTGATAGTGTGTATTTTTTTCTTTTACTGCAAGTGTGCTGTCCTTCATTCAGTCATTTCTGTTGCACTGGCAACAAGCAAATCAGATCTTACTGTGTTAGTATTTCCGAAATAATGACCCTGACACAGTCCTTTTGCTTCGAATATCTGTGTCTCTTCCCATTTTTTTTAATTTCTTCTTGGCTTCTGACAGTTGCAATTTCACAAAACAAATGAAATGAAATGAAATGAAGATATTGTATGGGTCAGCGCCCATTTGGTCTTTCAGTTTGAGTGTCAACATAAAGCTTTCGTGATTTGTGTGCCATCACCAATTTTGAGGTCCTCCAACTAACATATGACATCCCTACAGACCGGTAGACTTAAACAAATGCTAACTGATAGATATTTCATGATGAAAGTCTATCCATTCAAATCCAATTTAATCCAATCCATCCATTCATTTTACATGTGACTATTTATGTTTTGTCTTTTGTGTTCGTTTTGTCAGGTCGCAGGGGTAGCAGCTACAGTAGGGAAACCTAGACTTCCATCTCCCCAGCCACTCCTTCCAGCTCATCCTGGCGGATCCCGAGACGTTCCCAGACCAGCTGCGAGACTTAGTCTCTCCAGCGTGTCCTGGGTCATCCCCGAGGATAATGAACAATTCATTACATGAAAAAATCCCATCAGAAAGCCCACTTGTACTCTTTGGCATTTGACTTAGCATGATTCAGACTTGATCACAGTTTTACTCCCTGGTTCTTTCTACTATCTTTGTGACTGCTTTATTTCCTAGATATGATAGTTGTCCATGTTAAGATCTTTGTTACAGCGACAGCTGTTGTTAGAGCGCTGTAAAAATCAATATGTATTGTATTGTATGTAACATAACCTAACAGTATCAAGCTGTATACTGACTGTTACATTAGATATGGATGACCACAGTGAATTTCTATACCTTACATGGATTGTTCCCCTTTCAAATAATAACTTTCCTGTCTAGGGTGATGCACACCAATTTGGACTTTACATGTTCTTCATGTGCTTGTCTATTCCATTTTGCACTGCAATTGAGCAATGAGCAGGCCAAGATTTACTTCCACTTTTTCGCTTCAAACTGGCTTTGATAGCTTCTCACTCTCTTGTGACTGACAATAATTACAACAAGAGCTACAGTAAAGGATGGGAAAGGATGGGAAAGGATGGAAGTTTTCATTATGGTGCATCTATCTATTGGTTTTCTTTTTTAAACAAAAAATGTGGATGAACACTATACTTTGTCCGTTCAATACCAAGGTAATACTGTACTGACTTTTTTGCCTTTATTTATTGGTGTTTGTTTCCAGTTTGGGTTGGGGAAAGTTTGTGGGTTTCTTAACACTTCATGGCCTTTTTCTACACTCCTGTGAGTGGGCCGGATCTGATTCGCAAGACTCAAATTCTTGTTTTGTTTAGTTTTTTTTTAACTATACAAACAGGAAATGGTTGACAAATGATACCATGTCCTTAATTGTTAAACCGGATCCTCCATTGATAAACAATACAGCGATGACAGTGAATGTCTCTCTGTGTCTTTGTGTTGTCATGTTATTTGTTATTTAGTTTTTTTTTGTTCTTTTGACTTCAAGGCGGCGCCGCGAGAGTGGCTGCCTTTCCAGTAGCTCCCGTGTTTTGCTTTTCTACTTTCATAACTTTGCTGCTGTGAAATGTAAATTTCTCCACTGCGAGACTAATAAAGGTAAATCCAATCCAATCATCTGTGAGTGTGCTTACATGAGGAAAAATTGGAGTCGTTTACAGTTATAGTCAGCACACAATGGTATCACCCTAACAATATAGACATAGCCTTCAATGTTTACTGCTAATTGAATTTAGTGCCTGTTGAGCAGGAGGTTGTTTGACAAATTGTATTAAAATAAAGGTCAGCATTAATGAAGGATTTTGACCTCATATTGGAACCTGAGGAAACTTTGGCATCATACGATGTGACTTCTCTCTTTACATCTGTCCCAACCCCAGCAGCAGTCTCAGTGGTGAGGACGAGGCTGCTGGCGGATGTTTCTCTGCATGAAAGAACCAAACTGAAACCGGATCACATCTGCCAATTATTAGAAATCTGCCTTAATACTACGTATTTTCAATTTCGGGAAACATTTTATATACAAATCCATGGTTGTGCTATGGGCTCACCAGTTTCACCCATAGTGGCTAATCTTTACATGGAAGAGATGGAGAAACAGGCCCTCACATCCTTCCCAGGGACAAAACCTAGACACTGGTTTAGATATGTGGACGATACTTTTGTCATAATTAAGAAACAAGAAATTCAATCCTTCACAGATCATCTCAACTCTGTAGACTTCAACATTAAATTTACTCGTGAGGACATTCAAGAGAACCAACTAGCCTTCTTGGATTGTAAAGTAATTATAAAAGAGGACAGAGCGCTAAAAACAGAAGTCTTTAGGAAGGCTACGCACACTGACCAATACTTACTTTTTGACTCTAACCACCCTTTACAACATAAACTAGGAGTTATCAGAACCCTCCAGCATAGGGCTAAACTAATACCAACTAGCACTGAAGGTAGAGAAAAGGAGTCAAAACATATCAGGAGAGCACTCACTAACTGTGGGTACCCTCAGTGGTCATTCAACAAATGTCAGAAAGAAAGAATAGCGAACGAAACCAATAATTCTCAAGATTCTAAAAGGAGAGGAGTAGCAGTACCGTACATTGCAGGAGTTTCTGAAAAATTACAAAGAGTCCTTTGGCAACATAAAATTCCTACTTATTTCAAACCGATAAACACGTTAAGGCAAAAATTAGTGCATCCAAAAGATAGGCTACCAAATGAAAAACAAAGTAATGTAGTTTATTCCATACATTGTAAGAATGAAAATTGTAAAGAGCAGTACATTGGGGAGACAGTAACAAAATGTAAAACATCAAAATGATCTGAATGAAAAAAATACAAAGTAGCAAAAGAAAACCAAGTGTAAAAGTCCGCCAAGGTTAAACAAACACGTACACAATGCATGCAGCAAACAAGCAGCAAACAAACAATGAATCGGCACCGGATGATCGTGCCAGGTGTCCTTTTAAGTGTCATTGATTATAACGACCAGCACCTGCGAGGCTGCCGGCAGGGCTGACGTCGCTACCCGCTGGTCGCCAATCTGATCGGGACGACCAGCACCTGTGCAGGTGCAGGCGGAGCCGACAGCGCCCCCCGTTGGTCGCCAACCAGATCATGACAATAGTTTTCTGAATAACACTTCATACAGTATGTTATGTGAACATGTTCTTAGTTCATTATTTATGCATTTTATTTGCCTTTCAAGATAACACATTTGTTCTTGGTGTTGGATTGTATCAAATAAATCCCCCCCAAAAATGCAATTTATAGTCCAGTGCTATTTGTTTTTTTTTCTTCTTTTTGCTTATGCTTTTTGTGATTGGTGGGTCTTATACACAGGAAAGATTTATAGTCCGCTAAATAACAGAGGACTATTGAGTATATTTTCTTTGAAATCTTAGTATCTCTGTTTACCTGCCTTCATTTTAGGATTGACATAAATTATGGGACCAACACAAGAGATTGTCAATTGAAACAAAGGCAAATAGTATCACACTTCTTCAATGCACCTTGTAAACCAATTACATGATAAGATGTCCAATGGAGTAACATCACATAAAATAGGTAAATCGTCATACAATGTCGCAAAACATCTCACTGGGAGATGGAATTTACGTTGAGGAAAGCATCCAAAAATGGGGAAAAAGCTTTCTCTGAGCTAAGGAAAAGCAATCGTGGACAGTGGATGACTGAATTAAAGTCATTTTCAGTTGTTTAGTATTGTTCCAATGAGATTTATGAAGATGATTGTCTGGAAAAAAAAAAAAATCACAGTTGTTGGACGTTTAGGGGTAATCAAATCATTTTTCAAGATGATAAGTATCTGGCCAAAGAGCAAAAATGGTGAAAGCCGTTCTTGAAGAAAGATGCATTGCATCAATATCATACAAGGATCTTCTGAAAAGTATATCTGAAAATCCTGACTTGACAAGTCCGGAAGACAAAAAATTAATTACATTTTATTTTAATGAATTTCTAATTCGAAACATGGAGTCCAAAGTTGACAGTGGTAATTCAGCCATGATTCATTTATTTTGCTTGTGAACGTCATCTTTAACAGGAAAAAAAAATCTAATTGCTCATCGGGCCTTACAGGATGAATGTAACAAAATAGTGGTGTCTTTCCACATTGATAGCAATCCATATTAATCTCATTTTGATCATGCATCTATGTTTAATAATCAGCAATGTGAAATTAAAGCAAGTCTGTACTGTAACTTTTTGGTCATCAGATTTTAGGAGGGTGTCTTATGAGCAAGCCATAAAAACAGAAACACAGGTCAATTAATGCACCACAAAAATCTTTTTTTTCTTATCTTGGGCATCTGCTTGTTTTCCAGAATCTTCACAAAGCAAGCAGCCTGCTGCGACAGACATTCACTTTTGAGCAAAGTGGATGAGCAGACAGCAAATAGTTAGCAACAATGGACCCTGGAGTTTCAATCTTCTGGTTGACTTTCAAAAGAAAGCTTGGCAGAGATATGGGGTGAGATGAGGGCTATATATAGGGCTATATATATACATATATCTATATATATATGTATATATGTATATATATATACATATATATACAGTAAAGTCTCGTTATATCTATATCGGATATATCGATAGTCCCGGTTATATCGATACTATTTCTATGCACGCGCGGAGAAAATTACATGCAAACAGAGTCGGATATATCGATAGTCCCGGTTATATCGATATTTTTTCGGACTCCCTTGAATATCGATATAACGAGACTTTACTGTATATATATTTACATATATATATATATATATATATATATACATATATATATATATATATACAGTAAAGTCTCGTTATATCGATATCGGATATATCGATAGTCCCGGTTATATCGATACTATTTCTATGCACGCACGGAGAAAATTACATGCAAACAGGGTCGGATATATCGATAGTCCCGGTTATATCGATATTTTTTCGGATTTCCTTGAATATCGATATAACGAGACTTTACTGTATATACATATATATACAAAACAGGCCTGGCCAACCCACGGCTCCCGAGCCGCATACGGCTCTTTGGCTGATTTCATGCGGCTCTTAAGGGGCCGACTCATAAGGGGCGTCCACATGACAAGCGTAAAAAAAGTTTGGGGCTGGCGCTGCCATTCATCCTCTATGTACCGTAATTTCGCGACCATAGCGCGCGTTGCACATTTTGGAGAAAATTTAAGACTTTTAAGGGCACCTGAGAGTCGTGAAGACTTTTAAGTGCACCTGATAGTCATGAAATTACGGTATCAAGCTGACCATGTGACGTAAACACGCATGTGCGTGAGATGAAAATCAATCATTTATGTCGTAAACCACGGGTGGCCAACGAGTCAGAGACTCGACACAAATTGTTTACGACGTAACATTTGCGTCACGTTCGCTCTCAAAATGGTAGGGAAAAAATGCACAGCAAAATGAAAATATGAAGACGAACAAAGGACGTTTTTAACAGAGTGGGAGAGTTTATTTTTTTTGTTGAGTGTAAGGGCAAGCCATTCTGCCTTATATGTCAGGCGTCATTGGCGCATTTCAAAGCGTCAAATCTTCAGCGCCACTTCAGCTCACTCCACGCGAACATTGACCAAGAATTCCCCAAAGGGACTGAACTTCGCAAGTAGAAGTTGGTCACTTTAAAAACTCAGACTGAAAAGCAGATATTTTTTTTCCAAAAATTTACAAAGCAACCAGAGACCGTAGCGCTTGCATCATACAAACTGGCTTGGAACATTGGACAGTCTAAAAAGCCATACAACGAAGGGGAGTTTATTAAGAAATGCCTCAGTGACGCTGTTGAAATCTTGTCTCCTGAAAATGACAAACTAAAACAAATGGTAGCAGATGTCCAACTGTCCCGCCACACTGTTGAACGCAGAATTTCAGACATTAGCACTGCTATTGAATCACAGCTGCACTCTGACCTTGAGTATTTTAGTGTCGCATTGGATGAAAGTTATGACAATATTTGCACGGTCTGTGACAAAGGATTGTGTGCTCAAATAAGAACTCCTTGATATTGTGCCATTAAAAGACAGAACCCGTGGCATAGATGTGAAGGAAACAATGATGGCTGCATTTGCAAAAGCAAATATGCCCATACCAAAACTGACTGCAATAGCCACGGATGGAGCACCTGCCATGATCGGATCTGTGAACGGGCTTGTGGGGCTGTGCAAAGCTGACCAAACATTTCCTGAGTTTTGGAATTTCCACTGCATCATCCACAGGGAGCAACTCATGTCTAAATCATTGAATTTAGAGAATGTCATGAAGCCTGTGATGCAAATCGTCAACTACATCCGCACTCATGCGCTTCACCACAGACAATTCAAGAATCTCATCGCTGAGCTGGACCAAGGGCTTCCAGGTGACCTGCCGCTGCACTGCACTGTGAGGTGGCTGTCAAAAGGCAAAGTACTTTCTTGCTTTTTTGAGCTGTTGGATGCCGTGAAACTGTTCATGGAAGAGAAAGACAAGGACCATCCCGTGCTCTCGGACCACGAGTGGATTATGGATCTGGCTTTTTTTGGTCGACACGCTGTGTCACTTGGACAAACTGAACCTTACCCTGCAGGGTAAGTCATAAATTCTGCCTGACTTGGTACAAAGTGTGTTTGCGTTTGTCAACAAACTGAAGCTGTTCAGGGCGCATTTTCAAAAGGGAGATTTAACATATTTTTCCACTCTGCTAAAAGCCAGCGGGCATGTCACCAGTGACATGGATAAGACTAATTTAAGAGTATTTAAAAGGTGATACTTATAATAAATCTGTCTGAGCAGAGGTCTGTGTGTGTGAGGGATGGGGCAATGGAGTGTTCATGTGTGTCCATGTTTATCAAAGTCAGCGTTATTCTCTAATATGCTCATATGCATGACATACAGCACAGATGAAATTACTGTGCTCTCGGACCCAGCGTGCAAGGCACTTATAATGACTTTAACAAACACAATAAACACAAAAACAGCAATTTGCCGGGAGAGAGAGTGGAGCTGCTGCGTGTTCACGCACCGCCATCTTGATGTGGCTCTTTGCAGTAACATAGTAAAAAATGTGGCTCTTAGTCTCTGACTGGTTGGCCACCCCTGGTCCAAAATGTCGATCAAAAAAATCACGTCCACACTCAAACAAAAGAGGTGATGAACTGGGACACCGTACTTTGGTTTCATCCGCCAAAAACTAGTCCGTCAGCGACCGTGGCGCTGTTCGACCGTGTGGTTTGTTCTTCCGCCGAAAACTAGTTCCTCAGCAGAGACTATATGCTCACGAATTTAATGTTCTTGAGGCGAAAAGTTCGTGATCTGGAGCGTTCGTCAGCGGAGGTTTTACTGTATAAGGACATAAGTCATCATTATACGGTGTGTGATTAGCTTTTGAAAAAAAATGGAAGGCTTTTAGGCATGGGTGTCAAACTCGTTTTTTTTGCTGCGTTGTAGTTACGGTTTACTCTCGGGGGTCTTTATGAATTTGGGAAACCATTACAATGTTTCATTTCCTCCACATATGGTGATGGCACACTGGTGAAGAGACGCTATGATCCTCTCCTCTTTCATCTGGAACTGCTTTATGTAACAAAGAGGGTACAGGAAGTGCTTAAGAATGAATGTCTCTCTGTGTCTTTGTGTTGTCATGTTGTTTGTTATTTAGTTTTTTTTTTTTTTTTGTTCTTTTGACTTCAAGACGGCGCCGCGAGAGTGGCTGCCTTTCCAGCAGCTCCTGTGTTTTGCTTTTCATAACTTTGCTGCTGATCCAATGGTGGTTATTATTATAATACGACTTTAAATCAAGAAATGTTGTTTCATTGTTCACATTGAAGGAAACGCACAACGCGCAGCATGTTAGAGTGGTTTCGTCAGTACTTGAGAAGTTTGGTCTTAATTAGTTGACGAAAACAAAGGTCCAAAAGCATTTTTGTCGTCAATTACTAAAGCTGACCACATGGAAGCAATTAATTGGTATTTTACCCTCAAGACGTACAGTATTCTTCCTTTATACACACTTCGGTGAATGAACCTGATCAACAGTTGCGTCCTGGCGTCCGATGCTACGTGTACAATTAATTTACCAAGAGATTTATGAAGAGTGCTGAGCTCTACAGTTCTTGTTACATTTTTTGTTCTATTTGAATTTCATGCCATGTCTCTCAATCACAACAAAGTCAGATAGGCTGGGCTGTCGCCGTCCAATGTCCCTGAACATTTGATGTGATTGGTTGAAATATCCTGAGTATCCTAAATGTCTGCAGCAAAGGAGATTGGAGGTGGCCCTTTGTTTCATAGAACCTTTTCCCCTTCACTTTTTTCTGGGGTTTTCTAAATCATAAAGTGTACTTGATGAATAATCGACGGCAATGACTTTGGGCTTGCCTGAAATTTACATTTCTGCGGCACACAGTTAGATCAGTCTGAAGCCGCAGAAAGAAGCAGTCAGTGAATCTGGATGAAGAGGAAGGACCCTTGTTGGGCTCATAGAACAGCAACCTAAGACACAACACCCCTCCCCCCCACCAGCTTCTCAACATCTGATTGGGCATGGGAGACAAGCGCGGGCGTGATCAACCTGTCGCTGGCCACCATCGATGAGGGTGTCTAGTGATTAAAAGGCCGAAACACCCAATGATTCTTTGGCACACTACTGACGATGTGTCCCAAATTCAAAACCTCCCATCCTGAGGTACAGCTCCCACACCACTCTCAACATCAAGGCTAATCTCATGTAAGGACCATCCATTGGCACAAATGGACAGAATAACATCACGTCCAGTGTTTCATGATTCTCATGAATATGATTCAAATAGTTCTGAAGAGGAACGCATACATGTTTGCAATCGATTAAAGAATTATATGTGCCATTTTGAGGCAACATTGGGGGAAAATCTCTCACCCAAAAAAAAAGAGGCACAAAATGGCGACCTCCAGTGGCCACCTCTCCTTCCACATAAATTCCTTATATGGAGCTTGGATGCCCTCTTCTGGCAGCCTTTGGGTGCAACACGGTTCTCAGACCAAACATGTACAGCAAGATACATTGGCGTGATGGAAGGACTGTTACAATGTGTCTTTTTTCGGTCAGGGGGCGGTCCTTTCGTGACGTCACGTACGGACTCGTCACCAACTCAAAAACAAGACTTCCTGAATATTCAGAGAGAGTCTTAAAACGTAAAATATAGCTATATGCGGTGGAATCTTATTAAAATACGCTCAGTAGAAGTCCCTTCAAGCCATTTTACAAATTATGGACACAACTTGTCCGGAGACGTCGGTTGTCCTTTAAAAATCCTCATCAGTATTTGGTTGGATTTAAAACATTGTATTTCCCGTGTAAAAATGGTCATCGGCATCCCTTTCTTTTGTGCTTGTATCGGGTGGTTCTGTGTGTGACCAACATGTAGCACTGTAGGGCGCTTCTTGATTCAAAATAATGACACAAAGTATGCCATACACTTGTTAGTCATTGTGTCATTAATTTGTGTTTATGCTAAAATGACTCCCTGCCCAGGTCATTGTTTTGTGTCACTGTTTGACTTTCTGTCTGCCATATTTTGTCTTTTTTGTTAACTATATTTTTTGTCTACCCTGCTCCTCCCTGCCCCCCTGCATTTGGGGGTCTGACATTACCACCTCGCAAAACCCTTAACAGAATGGCATCACCATAACTGGACCCCACAGGACCAGATGTCTGGTCCTACTGCCACCCGTTCCTGTCCCCAGCGAGGCAAATGTTGCGTTTGCACTCGGCTCCTGATCACGGGCGAGGCAAGCTTTGCGGTAGCCCTACGTTCCTGTCGCCCTGTCGAGGTCTGGTCATTGTGTTGTGTCACTGTGTTTGTTTTTGTCTCAGCCTGAGTTTGTATTTTTGGGGTCCTAAATTACCACCTCGCAAAACACTTGGCCAGTGTTGTGAGCCGATTTCCCTTCATTCTTACAAAAGCAATGCATCTTGTGTCTATTTTATTTTGTTGTTATTATCATTTGTTTGCATATACCGAGGGCCACAAAACAAATGGACGGTGATAAAGACTGCTAATGACTTTAACTCACATTAATTGAGTAGATGAGGGCGGCGATTCCAAGTGGCAGGCAGCAGCACAGCAAGGTGAAGATGGAGTAGCACATGTAGTCATTGACGGGGTTCTCCAGAGGACCTCGCGTCACAAACACCGTGGGCTGGACCGTCACTGTTGTTTGCTGAGGTGGGTACTGTTGACCTGCCGTGTACTGTTGCTGTCCGTAGGGAGCACCGCCATATGGTGGCGGATATGCAGACTCCTGTCAGAGCCACGCAATAGTCAATTCTACTCAAAAGTGTCAGCCTTAAAGGGCAACCGACACCATTTTTTGTTTCCTAACTGACATCAGAAAAACGTTTTATAGCATCTAAAATACTCAAAACACGCAGGTTGATATTTTTAGTCAAATGAAAAACACCATAAAATAACTTAGTCTCCCAAAACTACTTCAAAATGATCTGAGAAAGTTTCAGTTTCAGAAGGTCCCGCCCCCTTGTTCGTGATGTCACGCCAAGACGTCTTGCCTTGCTAGAGAATCAAAACAATGGCTTCAGATTCGGAGAATATGCTTTCTTGTTACTCATCCAGTTATGAATATGATTCAAATAGTTCTGAAGAGGAAAGCATAAATGTTTGCAATCAATGAAATAAGTAATTCCATGTCATTTTGAGGCATCTGGATGAAATGTAGCATCCCACAAGATGCACAAGATGGCGACAAAGCTCCATTGCAAATGGGCTGATTTGTCTGCTGGGAATTTGTGTCAACCAGAATCAAATCGTAGTCTTGGTGCAACACACAATGATTCACTATCGCATTATTTATGTGTTTTCCTTCTAATTTAGCCATCAACACAACAACACATCATCACAAAGAGGGTACAGCAAGTCCTGAAGAATGAATGTCTCTCTGTGTCTTTGATTTGTCATATTGTCCCTATGCTGTCATATTATTTGTTGTTAGGCGCGAGAGTGGCTGCCTTTCCAGCAGCTCATGTATTTTGTTTTTCTACTTTCATTCCTTTCATCACTTTGCTGCTGTGAAATGTAAATTTCTCCACTGTGAGACTAATAAAGGCAAATCCAATCCAATCCAACTCAAAAACAAGACTTCCTGAATATTCAGCGCGAGTCATAAAACGTAAAATATCACTATATGCGGTGGAATCTTTGTAAAATACGCTCAGTATAAGTCATTTGAAGTGATTTTACAAATTTTGGATAGAACTTGTCTGGAGTGTCGGTTGTCCTTTAAAAGGAAAGAGACTGATTTGGATGACTGGCACGAGTTGTCACCAAGGTGAACTGTATTTCATAGTTACAGGTGATGGGACCACGTGTGCTGAACTGCATATAAAGTAGTGAGGATAAAGCAGAATATGGGCAAATTAAAGTGTGTTATATTGGTACGTATTTTTACCAGGTAAAATCTTGCCTTACTTCAGTTACCGCACTAGTTTCAGATGAACTAAGGAACTAACAATTGGTTACTTGCGTTTAATTACCAGCAAAATATATAAGGTCCGTTTGTTTGATTATTCTCCAAAAGTAAAAAAAAAAAATACTTTGCACATAAAAATAACAATGTTTGATAAACAGGTTTACAAGTGTGGCGTAAATGTTACCTGCGGATAAGGAGGGGAACCGCTGGGTACAGGCTGTGGGTACCCTGGCCCATGTTGACGGTATCCCGGGTACGGATTGTCCTGGTAGGGCGGAGGGGGCGCCTGGCCCATGGAAGACTTCTCATTCGGAGGGGCGCTGGGGTCCATAACGGTCTCTTTTTTTAATGGAGAGCTCGAAAAATGAGCCCGAAACGTCTATGACGATGACACTATGTTTTAATATATATAGATATTTGTAATTTTGGCAACACCTCGCAAGTTAACCAGTTTGGTCAAGTGGTGTTTGGAGATTTGACAAAACGAAGAGGGACGGGTGGGGGGCGTATTTCCTCTAAGATGTCAAATTTCACGAGATACGAGTCCCGTTTCCTCTTGAGACGTTCAAAATAAAAGAATGGACAGGGACCGGTTATTCAACGTTACACGGTGTATACCCAAAAAGTCAAAATAATCAGCAACAAGTCTGACATTTTGCACTGCAGCGTCAAAGAAATTACTATTTTACCCTGTTGAGATATTCAGCGCTTTCGCGAAGCATTTAGGAAAATAAAGAGTCGAGATGGTCCTTCTTTTTTATATCATACATGTAGCCAGGATATTTATATGCCTACACAAATACAGTGAGACCTCAACTTACGAACTTAATTGGTTCCCAGACAGAGTGTGTAAGGCGAAAAGTCTTTTTCTTTTCCTTTTAGCTTTTCCCTTGAAGGGGTCACCACAGCGAATCAGTGGCCTCCATCTTCAGAGGTTTGATTCGCATGTTTGTTTTGGCAAGCTTTTACGTCGGATGCCCTTCCTGACACAACCCTCTGTATTTATCCGGGCTACAGAAGAAGCAACTCGTTCAGTAAAAGGCTCCCAAACACAAAATGGTCATCGGCACAGCAACAATCATAAAAGCAAAACTATACTCACCATTTATTATTAAGTATTAATAATAATAATAATAATAATAATAATAATAATAATAATAATAATATTATTATTATTATTATTATTATTATTAGTAGTAGTAGTAGTAGTAGTAGTAGTAGTAGTAGTAGTAGTAGTAGTAGGCCAAATGGCATGCGGAGGGACTCAAACGAGCCAAATGGGGTGGTCTTCGAAACATCCTCTTTCGCGACAGGGATCTGGTGGTAGGCTCTTACCAGATCGATGGTGGAGAACACTGTTTGTCCGTGGAGGAAGGACACACAGTCATGGATGCGAGGAAGAGGATAGCGGTCAAGAACTGTGATGAAATTCAGTGCTCGGAAGTCACCGCAGGGACACCAGTCGCCTGCCTTCGCCTTGGGGACCATGTGCAGCGGGGAGGCCCATTTGCTGTCCGATGTTCAAGACCTGGCTCCCTGATGATTTAACCATCCATCTCCATCAACACCCATAGAAGCAATGAACCAAGGGCGAACGATAAAAATAATCCAACATTTTGGCGCCGAAATGCCCGGTCCTAGCTGATGGTTTCTGGAGGGGAGGTGGTGTGGGCCCTGTGTGTCTCTTTTTTCCTTCGAGAGTGTTCCAGTGGGCAGCCTCTCCCTTCTGGTGTGCGTCTCTCAGGAATGATTCACGGGTGAGTGCCACTAGCATGCTGCTATGTTGGGTGAATGAATGTGGAATCCTTTGTGGCTAGAAGGATTTCTATGCGCGTAATCCACGTATCGAGGGCTAGTGACGCGACTTTATTGGAAGTTATCATCCGATTATAGCCCGGTTCAAATTATGGGTTCTATTTCCGATGATCGGGCCAAGTTGGGTCCCCAATAAGTCGGGCCTAATGCGTATGACGTACTATACGCGCGACTGGTCGGTGCCACCACGGACCGAGACATGTCTGGTTACCGCGCCCTTGCTGACATACTGTAAGCCCAGTATAATTCTAATGATAATATTCACAAGGGGTGGATTTTTGGGATTCACTGTGCACGAGGGCCGGAAGTGAAATTGGGAAATTGAGAGATTTTTTAATTTTACTCCGGACGTTTTTTGTTTTAAATAGCTGCAGCTAGAATGGTTGTTGACAAGAGACAAAAGCTCCTCGCTTTTGGTGGCGTCTGCTTGTGGGTTGCCCACAAGAGATGGGGGGGTCGTTCCCTCGGCGATGCCTGCTTGTTGACTGGCGATATTGTGGATTACCGTAATTTCAATTCGTTCACCAACACTAGCACATGGTCAACAATGCTAGCCGTTGCTACGGGGTTTCCCAGGGAGTTTCATTGTCCAGGGGGCAGAGGGTGGTCGGCTGGAGGAGGGGGGGCGTTTGGGGGAGCAGTCTTTGTGTGTGTTTTTGTCTTCCCTTTTCGCGTTTTGTCTTTCGTCTTTTTGTGCATGCATTGTGTGTTTTTATGTATTGTTGTGTACGTTAATAAACGAAAATAAAATTAATAAAGGGTTGCGTTAACATTCACAAACATGTTGTGTATAAAAGACATCCTTCCTGCCGAATGTGATTCTGCCGCGAGGCCTCTCTTCTCCACAGAACTGAGGCTGCCTTGTCATTACAAGAGAACTCGACCGGGTGCCTTGTCTCATCCATGTCTCATCCATGACCTATTCAACCATGCAGCGAGGAGACTTTCACCTGCGCTCGACATCCTGACATAACACTGTTTCTTTTTTCCATAGCTTTTTGACGAATGCCGTCTACTTGAAACAAAAACTGAATTAAATAGCCAAGCAAATTAGACTGAGTGAGCAAATAAATAAAGACAGCGGACAAATGAATAGACAGAAGCCGAACTACAGTGAATTTGTAAAATTATTAGCGTTGAAATTGTGCCACATTGTTCTCAAGAGCGATTTGAACATTGGCCGTTTGCGTTTTAGAGTTATTTATGACTGCTTGGATCTGTTTGGGGCCCGCTGTGTGTCAAAAACTGGGGGCTGGGGTTTAAGCAATGAGACCATTGCATTCCTCAGGATAACAATCATGTATGTTTTTGCTCAAGTTTTTTTCCTCTATCACGGTTCAATTGAGGAAATAAGGATGTTTATCTCAAATTGAACTGAAATCAGCAAGATAGATGTTGCTAGATTTGATGATAAATGATTATGGGTAATTCACTCTTTTGAAGCTACATGCCCTTTTCCATGAAAGACAAATCATTTTGTAATCCTGATTTGGGCAAATGCGAAATGAAATGGAAATTGTATAAAATGACAGAATCAAAGAGTGAATTTATAAAATAGTAGGATTCGTTTTGTTAGACAAAGCTAAACCTTGTTCTGCATATGGCTTGATTAGGGCATTTGCAACAAGCCAGAGTTATTTACGATGCCTCTTATCAAGGGTTTTTTGTCAGCACAGAGCTTCAAAGAGGGGTTTAAAACACCCAGAGACAATTCTGGTACCCCACTGTGTTGGCCTCTTGTAAACGACGGTTCAATTGGAAAAAGTAAATAAAATGGTCAGTAAACTAGGCTGAATAACAGGAACATTTGTCTTGAATTGGATGGAATTGGCAAGGTAAATGTAACTAAATTTGCTGGTGATTAAGTCCTTACAGAGATTCACCAGTTTTTATTGTTGGACATTTCATAGAAGGAAAGTTCATAGATTTATTAAGATAATGATTGTGACATGATCATTACACTCGTTTTGACCTGACAATTGTCATCCGCCTGAAGTCAAAGAACAGGTGATTTGAATCATAAACACGATAACAAATTGAATTTGATCGGATGCACCTTTATTAGTTTCTGAGCAGAGAAATTAATTTCAAGAGGAAAAGATTGAGTTGCAAAATTTGATGACTGAACTTTTTTCATTATGCTTTTTGTGCAGATGATGTGTAAAGCACCAATTCGCAAACAGAGCTGGGATGATGGTTGAGAAATTGTTCCATTTGCAGGATGAATTGATGAACTGTGGAATGCACAAGCCATTTGCATCCACCCATCCTGTGATTTTCTAGGAAGATGCTGCTGTAAAACAGTATCATCCGAACTGAATTTTGATTCTTGGTGTTTTTGGAAACAAAGTTTAATCTCTGCTTCAATTGTCATAGGAGATCCAACAAAGGAGAGGCCGCAACGGCTGGTGGGATGCACCTACAGAACTAGAGTTGGCACTCCCACCTGATGATTTGGGATCGATGACAAAGCCCATATTGAGAATAGTTTTGATTTCCAAAAGCATAATGTGTGGCATTTATTGTAATGCATGACAATTTTTATTGCACATATTTCTCATCCAACCATTTATCTTCTGGCTGCCTTTGCGTACAGCGATGATATTTGTCAGTTCAAAAGTAGTTTATAGTTACGACTAAAAGTGCAGGATAACCTGTCAAGATTGATATGATTGCGAATTATTATTATTATTAATTGGTTGCAGTGCACATTAAAGTAATTGACTGCAGTGCACATTAAAGGAATTTCTCTTCGGTAAGAATGAAATTGGCAAATGAGTTGAGTGGGCACCGATGTCAGTCAGAGATTCAGGCGAAATCAGATATATTGTGTAGGGCTTCCGCGCTAACCAGCTTCTTTCAGAATTGGGAGGAGATCCTTCAGAAGGGGAGGACTCCTGCGG